>NC_057797.1:108399876-108428105 GCF_018294505.1 Triticum aestivum
ACACACAGAGGCACATTTCATCAAAATTCTAAATGCCGCGTCGCTTCAAATCTTGCCATGGCTTTCCTGCGGCCATTTCAGTTGCTCCAGTGCATCAAGCCTCCATGTTTCCTCGACTTTTCACTCTCTTCTCTCGTTGGAACTGCGCAGCGGGCACAGGACACAAACATTCTTCCTACAATCTCCCATGCTGGTGACCCAACTCCTTGCTATTTTTGGTGGTTTCATATCAATGCACGGGCACTGTGATAGTTTGTCTAAATGCACAAGTACCTTAGCAGATTCTGGCTTCCTCTGATTGTTCTGTTGCTGCTGCTTATATGGTCCGCTAATATTTAAGACCATGGTCGCTAATTACCTTTGGCAGAAGAATGCACAAATAATTCCCTTCCTGAAATGTTTCTTAAAAACTTGTGTATATTTCCATTCCACAGATCTTGTAATTGTTTTGCTTGGTGGAGGGTTTATAGGAAAAGCCCAAGGATACTTTAAGATTCGGTACGAGCTATAATGGGTGTGTCAACACTTTCAAGAAACTTGGGATTCAGGACCGAGTACTGCTTTGCCTAGGGTCACTAGTAGCTCTGTACTGTACTATTAACAATAAAATACGTTTCCTCGTGCCACAGTGTAGATCATTTTAAAACCTAGTCCATCAAACATTTTTAGCTTTGACTATTAATATAGAAAACTACCAAC
This sequence comes from Triticum aestivum, assembly GCF_018294505.1. Classification (NCBI taxonomy): domain Eukaryota; kingdom Viridiplantae; phylum Streptophyta; class Magnoliopsida; order Poales; family Poaceae; genus Triticum; species Triticum aestivum. The sequence goes on from NC_057797.1 coordinate 108,400,576, forward strand.
ATTGGCGAAATAGTGTACAATTATTTTATTTCAGGTAAACATACTTTCAAAGAAATTGATGGTCAAAAGGACTTGTATTGTGACATAGCGGGAGTAGTTTTTTTGTCTGGTCGGTTTATAATTTACAATGTTCTCAGAAGCCATAATGTCTGACATATATCAATATGAAAAGACCCAAAGGGGCAGATCCAACTGATCTCGACCATCATACCATGTCAGTCCAACGACCTAGATTGCTCCAAGGGTGAGAGCTTGACATGTTTAGCATGTAATTAGTATCATACCAAATATTAACACCATGCTAACCACGTACTGAACGTGCACTTAGTATCCTACCTAATGTCAGCGTATAATTAATATGCTACCTAATATCAACGTGCATTGTATGTACACATTTACTAGTGCCTAAGAGGTTGAAGGCTGGTTAAGAAAGAGAATAGCCTGTCCAGCATGTGCATGTGGAATACCAGTTCCAAACAAGCAAGTATATATGCATGCTGATGAGTATATCCTGCATGATAATAGGCTCGCCGAAGTCTTTTGCTTCTATGCTTAGTTCTTACTTCTTTCTGAATACTACGTTGTTTAGAAGATTCTACTTGTATGTTTCTCATGAGTTTCCTTGTGAATTATAGAATCTACCGCCCTAGTGACTGCTCCAGTGCAATGGAATCACAATGCAGCATTTCCAATACATTTAGAGGTACTCTTCCGGGGAATTACTGTTTGGATTTGTTATTTAGTCAGCTATGTTTATTAGTTGATTATGTCTAATGTTCTTTGACAGGTCTAAATCTATTACCTGGATCAAAGAGGAAATGCCCTACTCAGTTTAACTCCAGTGAAGAGAGCGTAGAGCTCTCAGAAGCTCTCAGACACTCTGTCCAACTTACCCCGTCGAAGCGACTTAAGGAAAGTTCCGCGCCTACTAGATATGGGGTTTGGGAGCGAGACGCAGGTACCCCTTTCTTTAACAGCACACCAGATTGTCGTGAGGACATGAATTTACACAACTCAAGAGGCTGCCTTCAGAACTCACCTCGTGTTATTGAGGATGGTTTTTCAAAAGGGTTCGAAGGTTGCATTTCAATGAAATGCTCATTTTAGTGCAATGAGGAATGCATGGCATCATCATTTATGACTGCCCGTTACTCCATATATTTCTGTTTTGCGTCAACACCATTTTGTATTTGTACTTAAAGTCAGTTTCCCAGTGGTGATATTATCTTGTACACAAACAGTGATGTTATACATGTCTGTTATCGCAGAGAAAACGGCTTGTGATTGTTCTTTCCCAAGTGTTTTGTTACCAAGTTTACTCGATTGATCTCCTGCTATTTGCTGGGGAAAGTAAAAATGGCTGCATAGGGCAATTGTTACCTCAAGTTATTATAGCATGCTAAAAACAAAGAGTGTAGTAGCGTCTGTATATGTGGAAAGTACATCTCTTTTTTACTGGGGAAATTCAATTTGGCTCCCGGGAGCACGTGCTCCTGGGGCCAATTTTTTCTTTTCAAATGTCAAAAAAGTTGAGACAAAACTTTTTTGTAATCTTTGTCACATACAAATGCTACCTGTAAATTTTGAGGCAAAAAGGTCAAGCATTTTGGGCCTGTGCAAAAAAAAAATCAAAGACAAAATGTCACCATGAAATGACTATAAATTTGGTTTTTAACTGATGAAACACCGCTGCTCCGTTCCACATGAAAATTGCCAAGTATGCTTGCCACACCAACACGGTCATCTATATTTTTTTTCAGATTTCTTTTGAAAACATTTACTTTTTTTGGGGTATTGTTCACCCAGGAGCATATGCTCTCGGAGCCAAAACGCCGCTCCCACCTCATCACATGTTTTCTCCTAAAAATAACCATCCATGTTACCCATGCTACAGCGATTTCCAGGCATTTGTGTCTTCATTGTACACATCTTTTCTCCCGTTCACTGGAGCCCGCGGTGGTAAAATTTGGTAGAATAAATAATTTGACCCAACAAATACTTCTCTTTTGCTTGTTAGCGCTCCACGGACACACACACACACAAATTCAACACATTGCATTTTCTGTAGAGTACATGACAGATGGTGTTGAATTACATGGCATACAAGTCACTTGTTGCAAGCAGAGCCAAAGGAGGGGATATCTTATGCCTGGAGGAGTATCCTACAAGGTATCACACTGATTAAACAGGGATACATATGGCGAATCAGGGATGGTGCATCTGTAAACATATGGTCGGACCCATGGATACCACGGGCATGGTCATGACAGGTCATCACCCCAAAGGGTGCAAATTTCCTATCCCGGGTTAATGAACTAATCTGCCCAATAACTGGACAGTGGGATGAACAGCTGGTTCAGGACACCTTTTGGGCAGAGGATGCACGACACATTCTACAGATTCCACTTAGGGAAGGAGCAGAAGATTTCATGGCTTGGCACTTTGACTGTAAGGGCAGACATTCAGTAAGAAGTGCATACCGTCTTCAGGTCCAATTATCCAAACAAGAACGAAATGGGGCACCGGGGAATAGCTCAGAGGCTGCTGGTCAATTCGAATACTCAGGCGACAGTTCTTGGAGACGCATTGGAAAAATGTCATGCCCAAGAAAACTGCAAATGTTTGTTTGGAGGATGAAACATGAATCGCTGGCCCTGTGTACAAACCTGGTGAAGCGAGGTATGAAACTGGAGAGTGATAAATGCTTCTTCTGTGGGAGAGCGACAGAAGATGGTGGCCATTTGTTCATCAAGTGTAAAGCGGTGAAGGAAATTTGGCGGGAGCTGTCTCTTGAGATGGAAAGAAGAGAGCTGGAGCAGTTTTCAGACGTACATGCAATGCTAGAGCGTTTGTGGGAGTTGGATTTGAAAAAGAGAGTACTTATCATTACCTTCTGGTGGCATTGGTGGAATAATAGGAATAAAGTACGTGAAGGGGAGATGACTGTTCCCACAATGGAACTAGTCCGGCGGACGCAAGCTAATTGGCTGGAATACCTTGAGTTCTTTGCACCGAACAAACCAAAGAGTATTCCAGCAAAGTGGCAACCACCTGAAGCTGATGTTCTCAAAATAAACACTGATGGATCCATCATTCCAGGTCAGTCATTCAGTGGCTGGGGGGTGGCGGTCAGAGACTCGGAAGGAAATGTAGTTGCTGCACATGCAGGGCGTCAGGGACACATACATGATGCATTTGGTGCCGAGGTGTGTGCTATGTCCGCAGCAGTGACCATAGCAGCGGAGCTGGGAGCTATTCGAGTGGTCTTTGAAACTGATTCACAGCTCCTAGTTGAAGCACTTGACCTGAGTAAGGTTGACTCCTCGCCCTATGCTACTGCCATCGAAGACATCAAGTTCCAACTGAAGATGTGGTTCTCCAAACAAAGTGTTTCGTACTGTAAGCGTGAGGCAAATTCGGTAGCACATGAACTAGCAAAAATCAGTCGTATGTGCTTACCAAATGACTGTATGAGTTGGAACTCAATTGTACCGCCCCAAGTGGCTGTTTGTGTTACGGGTGATATGCCCGGACACCGTTAAGTTATAAAGCTTTGCTTTACCCTAAAAAATAAAATAAAATTACAAGGCATACAAACCCTATTACCCCCACCACATTGTACGAGAAAGCGTCACCCAGAGACCAGAGTATGATAGGGAAACTGTTGTTAGTTGAACAATCAAGTTTATGCATCTAAGGCTATCATCTGAAATGTTTGAAACTCTTACACCCATAAACAAACTGTATAACATCACTTGGTACAGTTTAGTTGTTGTCATTGACAGCAACTGCAAGTGCCAGTGAAGTTTAGCCCTAGACATACAAATGCTAGTCCTTGGAGATAGAGATTAAAATAGTAGCGAGTCTTGCCAGGGAATACAAGGTTGTACGATGCACAGAAGAAAAGAAACGCCGAAAATACAATCTCGCGAAAATTAACCCTGCAAGAAAAAAGATGATGTCAGTTACAGTCTAGCGTATAGTATATCTTATGGTCTGAATGCTCATAACCTTGACTAAGATGTTGTTGGTTTACCTGTCTCTTAATCGTTTCCTTGTTTTCTGTAACAAGGGAACTTCGTTATCTTCAAAATTGTTCCCTGTTTTCTTTGTCACGACCCACTCGTTGAACTCTGATAATTCGAATAGACCAGAGAGGGCAGCTCTCATGCGATGCATTGTCATCACACTCTCGAACAAAATCCAAAATGGCAGAATGTGCAAATTTCTGCAGAGATGGTTTTAAGGACATTAAGTTTTGGTATGTGGAGAAGCGGAGACAGTAATCAAATTGTAACTGAAAGCACTTTTTGAGAAACTTACTTTGGATGTCTAATGGCTGTGACCACTAAAAGTACTGTGGGAATATATGCGATCCCCCAGATTGGTAGGAATAGTTCTGGGATCATAACTGAGATCGGAAGTATGATATTGTAGAGAATACACGCGAGAGTAGGGGCCACAACTCTCCGAACCAAGAAGAAGCTATAGAGCATATGGAACTTCTTGATGAGAGATACATCCTAATGAAACAACAATGGGATGAACTTCTGTTTTCTTTAAATATTTTGTTTTAGAGCCACGAGGGAAGAAAACCCTACCTTAGCAGTCAAAATATCTTTTGCTACTTTTCGGAATAAATGTGCACCACCACATGACCACCGGAATTGCTGCCGACAGTAGGCCTTGTAAGTGGATGGCAATTCACTCTTAACCTGCATTTTGCTTGCATAGTCAATTGATTGCATCAAACTATAATACTTTCAACAACATTGTTGTGGTATAAAATCCACTCACTCTGATATCCCCGACATATACAAATTTCCAACCCTTTAGGGTTGCTCGGACTGCCAAGTCCATGTCTTCAACTGTAGTGCGGTCCTTCCAACCTCCTGCCTCTTTGATGGCTGCTGCACGCCACACTCCAGCGGTTCCTTGGTTTACAACAGAAATTCCTTAAGACAGCCATTTATTTTCTGATCTATGTTCAGTTTTTTTCTTTTATTTTGTGGCTTAGAATCCATAGGTTGTAAAGGTGTGTACCATTGAAGCTGAAGAAGGAAAAGGTTGCTGATCCTGCTTCTTGCTCAACTTTGAAATGGTAATCAAAGAACATCTTTTGTACCCTTGTCAACAGGCTCGCATTGTCATTCACTGCAAAATTCTGTCAATTAAGAACCGATCAATTCAATTGGAGCAAATAAAACGCTATCATGTTTGTGGAGTGGTACATTAGCACTATTTTGCATGCCAAATTTCTGGGAACTGTTTCTGTACTTTGTTTCTGGCACCACATGAACGATAAGACAGGAAAAGCTGAACATGATTTAGATGTTCATGAAATGCAAAGAGACGGTTCTTTTGTGCAACCAGAAAAGTGAGTTTTTTTATCCTGAGTTTCTCGCCTTAGTTTTCTAGACAGTGCTTCCGTGCATTTACGAATGAGGTCAGAATGGACATACATTCCTATGTGGTGAACTGGTGATGTGATAAAATATTTAAAGCATATATGACAAGTGCAAACATATAGGACAAAAGAAAAATTATAGTTCAGTTTTCATTTCATGATCTATTGAAAACTGTCTTGTGATAGACCTCTAGCTGGAAAGAGGAATGCTCCAGAGTTGATGGTAAATGGAGTACTCACCGAACGACCACCGAGCTTGAACAAGAGCAACTTCTGGATTGTGCACGAAGAACGGGACTGTTCTGAGAAGGAAGTCTGGTTCAGGCTGGAAATCAGCATCAAATATGGCAACATATTCACACTGCTTGGCATAGTCATATTCCATTCCCTTCTTCAGGGCTCCTGCTTTAAACCCCTTCCGGCTGCTTCTCGTGGCATACTTGATGTTCAGACCCTTGACCGACCAGCTTTCACATTCAAGCTCCACCAAGTTCTGCAGAAACAAGTAACCAATCAGCATAGATGCTCTAGATTGCATATAAGAATGTCGATATCCTGTTGTAGCAGCATGTCTTAGCATGTCATTTTGTTATTGCCCTGTGAAGTCTGATCACAGAGGAACTTGAGCTTGGCAACTCAGAAGTCTTGTAAGTGGGAAAAAGGAAAGGATGAACTAACTTTTCAACACTTGTTAGCGTGTTCCTTGAATGTCTCCGCTTGCAATTGGAGAACTTCCTTCTCAGGCAAGGTTTAGTTTTGTTGCTATGCCATCACAAATGGTCTTTATTGTCATTGGATGACATTATACAAATCCAATGGGATAATACAGATCCGAATGTCACTGTTAGCGTGAGGTCTACCTGCTTACTACACTAACAGACATTTGTTTGGGAGGCCACCCCCGCTTTATCTAAAGGTACATGTGCACGCCAATTAGTCTGTCTACCACATCCCACTAAACCGACCTGTCGATTGGAATATAATCTTCAGTTCGGTCAGTCTGCCACTAAAAAGAGACGAGAAGGTCTGATACCCCATGTATGCATCGCTATATTGCATAAACTTTACTACTGAAATAGGTTTCACATTTTTTCCCCAAAACAAACCTCTATGGAATATCAAATGATTTATCTTAGTCAATTGTATGGTATGCAACAATCAAGTGTTCAAAAGAAGAGCAATTTGCAAGGAATACTACGGAGAGTGTCAGGTAAATGCCTTCGATCCAAAACAGAAGTCATAGTTTTAGGCAGCTGGGGAAGATCCCTCTCTTTGAGAAGAATATGCCTGCCCAATTATTGAACCATCTCTTCAGATCCATAGGTCCGAATAAAGATTGGACAAGTGGGCGGCAAGCAGGAGGGGGTCAGGGGCAGGGGCCTCCTGGTGTAGGGAAATATCAGGGCCAAGTAAATGAGCTCATGTGGATACATAACTCCCACCCGTCTCACCGGTAATCGGGCCTGTGTAGAAGAGGAGTATCTTTTGGTAAAGTTTTGATGTTTAGTTCAGATTTACATACCAACACTTTGCCAAGCAAAGTACCATTCTTCCAAACGGCCCTAGTTGACCCATGTTGCTTTCTGACTGGAGTAGTGTCCAATGGTTATATACTCCATGGTTTCTGGTGTGGTTAGATTCAGAAATTGTTGCACTGGCTGCACTTTGTGCCACAACTGGTGGACCCATGGCATAAATATTTGTGGTTCTAGTTGGGTGTCCAGGTCAGTGTGGAGCAACTGAAACATAAATGGACACTATTTTCTGGCAATTGGACTGAAACTGTTTCCACCGGGAAAAGATCTGCTACAACTTCTCACTTGCATCATTATCATTACTTATACTGGCCGACATAGGTCCCCAGCACCCAGACAGCTGGGGCCCACATACTTTGCCCATGTGATTGCAGGGCCCAGAATCCAGATGAAGAGAATAATTACCATTTTCGCCCTACTCCAGTGACAACTTGCGAAGTTCTGACAGTGAAAGGAAACCTAGTGACACCGTTGAAGTAGCTTTCATCCAAATAACCCCGTATATAGAAGCCTACGATTAAACTGAAAGAAAAAGGAAATCTCTACGCCCACCTAACTAAGAATAAGTTGCATGCTCCTGTGACAGTTAGTCTTGTCTGGTGTCAAAACCTTTTGACATGTTTGCTGTAGTATCAAACATGAGGTCCAAATTCATATGTTCCTTTCTTAGCAGCAGCAGCAGCAGCAGCAGCAGCAGGTTGAAGTCTCACTTATTTGAGGAGGACTATACTAAGATACTCCCTCCGTAAAGAAATATAAGAGCGTTTAGATCATTAAAGTAGTGATCTAAATGCTCTTATATTTGTTTACAGAGGGAGTAGGTGAGTGTTCAGGTTCGCCACTTCTCCTAAAATAAAATAGGCAAGTTGCAACAGACATGGTGGAAATGTTTTATGGGGGCAGTTGTGCTTAAAATAACTTGCTGAGCAGAAGGAAAATCTCCAGCCGTGCAACAGGAGGAGTTAAAGTCTACCTTGATAAACGGATCGGTGGAGTCGTCCAGCACTTGGACGATTATCCTGTCCTTTGGCCACTGGAGCTCACATGCGGCCCCTATCGACAGCTTGTACACCTACGCACACAGCTCGACCGCACGAAATAAATTAGCAAGACGCCCAAGTATTATAACCTCGCAAAAGAACAAGGAGATCGATAACAGATCCAACACAGTCAGCTAAAAAGAATTTGTTTTGGTGTTCTGGATATCACCAAAAGAAAAAAAGAGAGAGAATGGGTAATAGATTGTGATCACCTCCAGCTCATTGTACATGGGTATCTGCACGAGGACCACGGGGTAGTGGGCGCCCCCCTTCTCCTCGTCGTCGCCGGCGAGGGGCTCCCACTTGAACCGCCACTCGGGGCGCCAGCCGACGGCCTTGACGCCGAGGCTGACCACGCAGTTGTACAGGGCCTCCACCACCAGCATCACCGACATCACCATGCACGCCCAGACGGCCACCTGCAGCGCCGGCGCGATCACCCGGCCCCGCACCCGCACCCACAGCTCGTACACCTCCGCCAGCGACACGCCCCCCGCCGCCGACGAGGAGGAGGAGCCATCGAAGACGCCGATGAACCACGAGATGGCCTCCTGGAAGTCCACCCGCCCGCCCACTGCGAGAGGAGAGAGAAAAAGAGCAATGATGGCCCGAGAAATCAGATCACGTCACGTGCGCCCCGGCGCGGGGCGCGAGGGAGAAAGAAGCGAGTGGGAGAGAGAGTAATGTACCGGCGAGCGGGCGGCTGAAGTCGATGGCGCCGGTGGAGACGGCGGCGAAGAGGGCCGCGGCGGCGGCGAGGGCGAACAGGAGAGCGCCGCCGATTTCTGCAGCCTCCATGGGCGACGGGGGGAGAGAAAAAGAGTTGCGACTGGTCGAGCCCAAACGGAGGCGTTTTCCTTAGGTCTATACCAGCGTGTGTACTCTGTCCCTCCCTTTCCTCTTTTGATAGGCTTCCTTCGGTGTACTACGTGCTTTATATATCTCGTGCAAGTGGGCACACTTTTGCTATCACTCCCCCAACTATTAAATCGGAAACATAGCATTTGATATTTGAGAACAATTTCGCCACGAATTTGCCACTAAATTTTGGGTAAACATAGCATTTGGGTCGTGCTAATATGTATGGTTTATTTTTTCTTTCATAAATCACCATTTAAAAGATCGGAAACGGTTCGTTTCGACCGGCGGATTGCACGCGATCGTCCGCTGCCTCAGGCTTGTCTTTGCTTGCCCGTTTCTGCAAAAAAAAAGAAAGGAAAAATCTGCAACATCATTGGTATTGCAAAAGTTTCTTTGGCAACAACGTCCATGTTGCAAACAGTGAAGGCGGAAAAAAAATCAGCATTTGTTTTCTGGACCATCATTTGTGCTGTAAAAATTTTCTCCTCAACAACACCCATATTGCAAAAAAGAGAGGAAGAAAATAATATTAAATTATTTTCAGCAAAATCATCTATGCTATAAAAATTTCTTCCGCAACAACACCCATTGTTGTAAAAAATGTGATGACGATTTTTTTATTAAATTGTTTTCTGCAATATCATCTATGTTGCAAAAATTCCTTCCACAACAACACCCGTGTTGCAAAAAAGTGAAGATGAAAAAAAGTTCTGCAACATCACATATGTTGAAAAAGGTTTCTCCCGTGTTGCAAAAAAGTGAAGATGAAAAAAAAGTCCTGCAACATCACATATGTTGAAAAAGGTTTCTGCAACACTAGCCTTGTTGCAATGGGTGAGAACTGTCTCGGACGCTTGATAGCGCCAGATCTAACGGTTCCCGAGGCGACGGGTATTTTATAAAGATCCGCCGGCCGACGCATAGCACGCACCTTAAAAGATTGGCAACGTTCATGAAAAACAATATCAACATCTATGATGGTAGTTCAACATCAGTAGATACACCGTGAAACATGCTTTCTAATCAATTCCTCTTTGTTTTGCATCATAAATGTTGATAATTTTTTTTGTATAAACTTATCCAAACTCCAAAATGAAATTTTTTAACAATAGTTGTTAAAGTTAGTAAAGTTAATTTAACACCATGGGAACACTTTTTATGATAGATTAAACTTTTGTAGACATATGCAATCAAAGCTACTAAATTTAACTGTTTATTTCCTCAAGAGGAATGCATTTACATAGACATACAATATTTCTCATGATTCATATGAAAAAGGAACATCACGAGAGTGACTAATTATAGAACGACCTGGTGAGGTCACACCGCAAGCTAACTTTGAACACACAAAAAGCAAACTCTAGACAACCTGTTTGGAATTTCTCTCCAATATGAGACAGATAAAAGGAACGGACGTAACTCTACATAGGGTTCTTAATGACTCCTTTTTTAGTAAATTCCATTGTTACCCCCAAGATCCGCCTTTGTGACGAGCATTACCCATTGAAAAAGAAATCTCGCAATCATACTCTCATTGATGCACTTTGGTGCCACATTTTATTTCATTTTTTACCCCCCAGATTCGCCTTTGTGGAAGGTATGCACTGGCCTTCTCTATTTAGTCATGGAACGGGGCTCTTTGTCTTCTTAGTTAGGTTTAGGGTTTTAGGAGGGTTGAGCAGGGCAAAATTGGGGGTCCTAATTGTTTGATTTGCTGGTGATTTATGTTCTCAAGTGTTTTAATCCGTCGACCGCTGGAATGTATTTGCTTTTTGTTGAATCAATGGACCCAACATAGATTTTAACCGTCAGATTTCACATAGGGGAGAGTTTGTTCAAATTGGCCCTTGCCTGGACTATGTTGGTGGGGATGTGGCCTATTCAGAAATTGAGAGGGGCGAGTTGTCCTTACATGAGTTCAAAGGCTGTCTCACGGATCATATCATTGTGAAGGAAAGTATGAAATATTACTTCCTTTTGCCTGGTAGAGAGTTGGTAAATGGCCTAGCTTTATTGTATGATGATGAGGGCTGCATCAAGATGTCAGACCACATGACTATTGGTGGAGTTTATGGCATCTATGTGGAATACAATGGGTAGCACAATTCGGAACAAGAAGTGGGTAGTGGTTCTAATTCTGAAGATAAATGCAGTATGAGATGGGGCAATGAAAGTGAAAAGGAAGTTCCTATTGTCATGATTGCAGAAGATGATCACACTGTCAATGCAAGTCCATAAGAACAATTACTTGAGCAGGCGCTTGTTCCTAATCATAGTGGTGCTATCACTGCATTAATTAGGAGCCCATTAAAGAGAACAAATGCAGCTGTTGTTTTTTCACAACCATCTCAGAGTTCTCAAGTGATGAACCATTCTCAGTTTGAGACTAGTAAAGCAACAGAGCAACCAACAAAGAAAGGTGCATATCATAAAGTAGAGCATGCAAGACAACATGAGCAGAGCTTGCAAGACAACAAGGAGAGCAAGGAACTGGAAATGCAACAAATTAAGGAGGGGAGCTAGGGGCAACGAAAGAAAAGAATAGTTAGATTTAGAGGATATTGAATATGTGCCACACCTTGATGACAATGGAGAGAAGTTAGAGGTTGTTGAGATTAGAAAGCATGCAAGGAAATTTAGAAAGAAAATGAAATGCTCTAGGAAATAGGTTGAGTCATATGCAATAAGGACCGTTCCATTTTATTTTATTGCAAATGTTGAGGAGGTGGTAGAGGAAATGGATTTTGAGTCATGTGATGAGGACTATAGTTATGATGAAGATAGTGATGGGAGCATTAAGAAAAGGAAGAGAAAATACCCAATATTTGACCGAGAAACTGATACGTCTCCAACACATCTATAATTTATGAAGTATTCATGCTGTTATATTATCATTCTTGGATGTTTTACAATCATTTTATAGCAACTTTATATCATTTTTTGGGACTAACCTATTAACCCAGCGCCCAGTGCCAGGTGATGTTTTTTGCTTGTTTTTTACATCGCAGGAAATCAATATCAAACGGAGTTCAAACATCGCGAAACTTTTTGTGGATTTTTTATGGACTAGTAGACATCCAATGGGCCAGAGCAGCACCTGGGGGTGCCTTGAGGGGGCCACAACCCACTAGGGCGTTCCTAGGCCCCCAGGCGTGCCCCGGTGGGTCGTGCCCACCTCGGTGGCCTCCCGTACCCCCTCTTCGCCCTATAAATCATCAAATATTCCAAAAATCCTGGGGGTAACCCTAGATCAGAAGTTCTGCCGCTGCAAAGCTCTTTACCCACGAGAAACCAATCTAGACCCCATTCCGGCACTCTGCCGGAGGGGGGAATCATCACCAGTGGCCATCCTCATCATCCCGGCAGCCACCACGATGAGGAGGGAGTAGTCCATCCTCGGGGATGAGGGTTTGTACCAGTAGCTGTTGGGGAACGTAGTAATTTCAAAATTTTCCTACGCACACGCAAGATCATGGTGATGCATAGCAACGAGAGGGGTGAGTGTGATCTATGTACCCTTGTAGACCGACAGCGGAAGCGTTAGCACAACATGGTTGATGTAGTCGTACGTCTTCACGCCCGACCGATCAAGCACCGAAACTACGGCACCTCCGAGTTTTAGCACATGTTCAGCTCGATGACGATCCCCGGACTCCGATCCAGCAAAGTGTCGGGGTAGAGTTCCGTCAGCATGACGGCATGGTGACGATCTTGATGTACTACCGTCGCAGGGCTTCGCCTAAGCACCGCTACAATATTATTGAGGATTATGGTGGAAGGGGGCACCGCACACGGCTAAGAATATGATCACGTGGATCAACTTATGTGTCTAGGGGTGCCCCCTGCCCCCGTATATAAAGGAGCAAGGGGAGGAGGCCGGCCGGCCCCTATTGGCGCGCCAGGAGGAGTCCTCCTCCTAGTAGGAGTAGGACTCCTACTAGGAGGGGGAAGGAAGTGGGGAGGGAGAAGGAAAGGGGGGGCGCCGCCCCCTCTCCTAGTCCAATTCGGACCAGGGGGGAGGAGGCGCGCGGCCCACCCTGGCTGCCCCCCTCTCTCTCCACTAAGGCCCATATGGCCCATTACTTCTCCCGGTAGGGTTCCGGTAACCCTCCGGCTCTCCGGTTTTCTCCGAAATCACCCGGAACACTTCCGGTGTCCGAATATAGCCGTCTAATATATCAATCTTTATGTCTCGACCATTTCAAGACTCCTCGTTATGTCCGTGATCACATCCGGGACTCCGAACTAACTTCGGTACATCAAAACTCATAAACTCATAATATAACTGTCATCAAAACCTTAAGCGTGCGGACCCTACGGGTTCGAGAACAATGTAGACATGACTGAGACACGTCTCCGGTCAATAACCAATAGCGGAACCTGGATGCTCATATTGGCTCCTACATATTCTACAAAGATCTTTATCGGTCAGACCGCATAACAACATACGTTGTTCCCTTTGTCATCGGTATTTTACTTGCCCGAGATTCGATCGTCGGTATCTCAATACCTAGTTCAATCTCGTTACCGGCAAGTCTCTTTACTCGTTTCGTAATACATCATCTCACAACTAACTCATTAGTTGAAATGCTTGCAAGGCTTATGTGATGTGCATTACCGAGAGGGCCCAAAGATACCTCTCCGACAATCGAAGTGACAAATCCTAATCTCGAAATACGCCAACCCAACATGTACCTTTGGAGACACCTGTAGAGCTCCTTTATAATCACCCAGGTACGTTGTGACGTTTGGTAGCACACAAAGTGTTCCTCCGACAAACGGGAGTTGCATAATCTCATAGTCATAGGAACATGTATAAGTCATGAAGAAAGCAATAGCAACATACTAAACAATCGGGTGCTAAGCTCATGGAATGGGTCATGTCAATCACATCATTCTCCTAATAATGTGATCCCGTTAATCAAATGACAACACATGTCTATGGTTAGGAAACATAACCATCTTTGATTAATGAGCTAGTCAAGTAGAGGCATACTAGTGACGTTTGGTTTGTCTATGTATTCACACAAGTATTATGTTTCCGGATAATACAATTCTAGCATGAATAATAAACATTTATCATGATATAAGGAAATAAAATAATAACATTATTATTGCCTCTAGGGCATATTTCCTTTAGTCTCCCACTTGCACTAGAGTCAATAATCTAGATTACACATTAATGATTCTAACACCCATGGAGCTTTGATGCTGATCATGTTTTGCTCGTGGAAGAGGCTTAGTCAACGGGTCTGCTACATTCAGATCCGTATGTATCTTGCAAATCTCTATGTCTCCCACCTGGACTAGATCCCGGATGGAATTGAAGCGTCTCTTGATGTGCTTGGTTCTCTTGTGAAATCTGGATTCCTTTGCCAAGGCAATTGCACCAGTATTGTCACAAACGATTTTCATTGGACCCGATGCACTAGGTATGACTCCTAGATCGGATATGAACTCCTTCATCCAGACTCCTTCGTTTGCTGCTTCCGAAGCAGCTATGTACTCCGCTTCACATGTAGATCCCGCCACAACGCTTTGTTTAGAACTGCACCAACTGACAGCTCCACCGCTTAATGTAAACACGTATTTGGTTTGCAATTTAGAATCGTCCGGATCAGTGTCAAAGCTTGCATCAACGTAACCATTTACGGTGAGCTCTTTGTCACCTCCATATATGAGAAACATATCCTTAGTCCTTTTCAGGTATTTCAGGATGTTCTTGACCACTGTCCAGTGATCCACTCCTGGATTACTTTGGTACCTGCCTGCTAGACTTATAGCAAGACACACATCAGGTCTGGTACACAGCATTGCATACATGATAGAGCCTATGGCTGAAGCATAGGGAACATCTTTCATTTTCTCTCTATCTTCTGCATTGGTCGGGCATTGAGTCTTACTCAATTTCACACCTTGTAACACAGGCAAGAATCCTTTCTTTGCTTGATCCATTTTGAACTTTTTCAAAACTTTGTCAAGGTATGTGCTTTGTGAAAGTCCAACTAAGCGTCTTGATCTGTCTCTATAGATCTTAATGCCCAATATGTAAGCAGCTTCACCGAGGTCTTTCATTGAAAAACTCTTATTCAAGTATCCCTTTATGCTATCCAGAAATTCTATATCATTTCCGATTAGTAATATGTCATCTACATATAATATCAGAAATGCTACAGAGCTCCCACTCACTTTCTTGTAAATACATGCTTCTCCAAAAGTCTGTACAAAACCAAATGCTTTGATCACACTATCAAAGCGTTTATTCCAACTCTGAGAGGCTTGCACCAGTCCATAAATGGATCGCTGGAGCTTGCACACTTTGTTAGCTCCCTTTGGATCGACAAAACCTTCCGGTTGCATCATATACAACTCTTCTTGCAGAAATCCATTCAGGAATGCAGTTTTGACATCCATCTGCCAAATTTCATAATCATAAAATGCGGCAATTGCTAACATGATTCGGACAGACTTAAGCATCGCTACGGGTGAGAAGGTCTCATCGTAGTCAATCCCTTGAACTTGTCGAAAACCTTTTGCGACAAGTCGAGCTTTGTAGACAGTAACATTACCGTCAGCGTCAGTCTTCTTCTTAAAGATCCTTTTATTCTCAATTGCTTGCCGATCATTGGGCAAGTCAACCAAAGTCCATACTTTGTTCTCATACATGGATCCCATCTCAGATTTCATGGCTTCAAGCCATTTTTCGGAATCTGGGCTCACCATTGCTTCTCCATAGTTCGTAGGTTCATCATGATCTAGTAGCATGACTTCCAGAACAGGATTACCATACCACTCTGGTGCGGATCTTACTCTGGTTGATCTACGAGGTTCAGTAGTATCTTGTTCTGAAGCTTCATGATCATCATCATTAGCTTCCTCACTAATTGGTGTAGGTGTCACAGAAACTGGTTTCTGTGATGTACTACTTTCCAATAATGGAGCAGGTACAGTTACCTCATCAAGTTCTACTTTCCTCCCACTCACTTCTTTCGAGAGAAACTCCTTCTCTAGAAAGTTTCCGAATTTAGCAACAAAAGTTTTGCCTTCGGATATGTGATAGAAGGTGTATCCAATAGTTTCCTTTGGATATCCTATGAAGACACATTTCTCTGATTTGGGTTCGAGCTTATCAGGTTGAAGCTTTTTCACATAAGCATCGCAACCCCAAACTTTCAGAAATGACAACTTTGGTTTCTTGCCAAACCATAGTTCATAAGGCGTCGTCTCAACGGATTTTGATGGTGCCCTATTTAACATGAATGCGGTCGTCTCTAGAGCATAACCCCAAAACGATAGGGGTAAATCAGTAAGAGACATCATAGATTGCACCATATTTAGTAAAGTACGATTACGACGTTCGGACACACCATTACGTTGTGGTGTTCCGGGTGGCGTGAGTTGCGAAACTATTCCGCATTGTTTCAAATGTACACCAAACTCGTAACTCAAATATTCTCCTCCACGATCAGATCGCAGGAATTTTATTTTCTTGTTACGATGATTTTCAACTTCACTCTGAAATTCTTTGAACTTTTCAAATGTTTCAGAATTATGTTTCATTAAGTAGATATACCCATATCTGCTTAAGTCATCTGTGAAGGTGAGAAAATAACGATATCCGCCACGAGCCTCAACATTCATCGGACCACATACATCTGTATGTATGATTTCCAACAAATCTGTTGCTCTCTCCATAGTATCAGAGAACGGTGTTTTTGTCATCTTACCCATAAGGCATGGTTCGCAACTACCAAGTGATTCATAATCAAGTGGTTCCAAAAGCCCATCGGTATGGAGTTTCTTCATGCGCTTTACACCGATATGACCCAAACGACAGTGCCACAAATAAGTTGCACTATCATTATCAACTCTGCATCTTTTGGTTTCAACATTATGAATATGTGTGTCACTACTATCGAGATTTAATAAGAATAGACCACTCTTTAAGGGTGCATGACCATAAAAGATATTACTCATATAAATAGAACAACCATTATTCTCTAATTTAAATGAATAACCGTCTCGCATCAAACAAGATCCAGATATAATGTTCATGCTTAATGCTGGCACCAAATAACAATTATTTAGGTCTAATACTAATACCGAAGGTAGATGTAGAGGTAGCGTGCCGACCGCGATCACATCGACTTTGGAACCATTTCCCACGCGCATCGTCACCTCGTCCTTAGCCAATCTTCGCTTAATCTGTAATCCCTGTTTCGAGTTGCAAATGTTAGCAACAGAACCAGTATCAAATACCCAGGTGCTACTGCGAGCATTAGTAAGGTACACATCAATAACATGTATATCACATATACCTTTGTTCACCTTGCCATCCTTCTTATCCGCCAAATACTTGGGGCAGTTCCGCTTCCAGTGACTAGTCTTCTTGCAGTAGAAGCACTCAGTTTCAGGCTTAGGTCCAGGTTTGGGTTTCTTCTCTTGAGTAGCAACTTGCTTGCTATTCTTTTTGAAGTTCCCCTTCTTCTTCCCTTTGCCCTTTTTCTTGAAACTAGTGATCTTATTGACCATCAACACTTGATGCTCCTTCTTGATTTCTACCTCCGTAGCCTTCAACATTGCGAAGAGCTCGGGAATAGTCTTATTCATCCCTTGCATATTATAGTTCATCACGAAGCTCTTGTAGCTTGGTGGCAGTGATTGGAGAATTCTGTCAATGATGCAATCATCTGGAAGATTAACTCCCAATTGAATCAAGTGATTATTATACCCAGACATTTTGAGTATATGCTCACTGACAAAACTGTTCTCCTCCATCTTGCAGCTATAGAACTTATTGGAGACTTCATATCTCTCAATCCGGGCATTTGCTTGAAATATTAACTTCAACTCCTGGAACATCTCATATGCCCCATGACGTTCAAAACGTCGTTGAAGTCCCGATTCTAAGACGTAAAGCATGGCACACTGAACTATCGAGTAGTCATCATCTTTGCTCTGCCAGACGTTCATAACATCTGGTGTTGCTCCAGCAGCAGGCCTGGCACCCAGCGGTGCTTCCAGGACATAATTCTTCGGTGCAGCAATGAGGATAATCCTCAAGTTACGGACCCAGTCCGTGTAATTGCTACCATCATCTTTCAACTTTGCTTTCTAAAGGAACGCATTAAAATTCAACGGAACAACAGCACGGGCCATCTATCTACAATCAAACATAAACAAGCAAGATACTATCAGGTACTAAGTTCATGATAAATTTAGGTTCAATTAGTCATATTACTAAAGAACTCCCACTTAGATAGACATCCCTCTAATCCTCTAAGTGATTACGTGATCCAAATCAACTAAACCATGTCCGATCATCACGTGAGATGGAGTAGTTTCATTGGTGAACATCACTATGTTGATCATATATACTATATGATTCACGCTCGACCTTTCGGTCTCCGTGTTCCGAGGCCATATTTGTATATGCTTGGCTCGTCAAGTATAACCTGAGTGTTCTGCGTGTGCAACTGTTTTGCACCCGTTGTATTTGAACGTAGAGCCTATCACACCCGATCATCACGTGGTGTCTCAGCACGAAGAACTTTCGCAATGGTGCATACTCAGGGAGAACACTTCTTGATAATTAGTGAGAGATCATCTTAAAATGCTACCGTCAATCAAAGCAAGATAAGATGCATAAAAGATAAACATCACATGCAATCAATATAAGTGATATGATATGGCCATCATCATCTTGTGCTTGTGATCTCCATCTTCGAAGCACCATCGTGATCACCATCGTCACCAGCGCGACACCTTGATCACCATCATAGCATCGTTGTCGTCTCGCCAATCTTATGCTTCCACGACTATCACTACCGCTTAGTGATAAAGTAAAGCATTACATCGCAATTGCATTGCATACAATAAAGCGACAACCATATGGCTCCTGCCAGTTGCCGATAAACTTGGTTACAAAACATGATCATCTCATACAATAAAATTTAGCATCATGTCTTGACCATATCACATCGCAACATGCCCTGCAAAAACAAGTTAGACGTCCTCTACTTTGTTGTTGCAAGTTTTACGTGGCTGCTACGGGCTTAAGCAAGAACCAATCTTACCTACGCATCAAAACCACAATGATAGTTTGTCAAGTTGGTGATGTTTTAACCTTCGCAAGGACCGGACGTAGCCATACTCGGTTCAACTAAAGTTGGAGAAACTGTCACCCGCTAGCCACCTTTGTGCAAAGCACGTCGGGAGAACCCGTCTCGCGTAAGCGTACGTGTAATGTCGGTCCGGGCCGCTTCGTCCAACAATACCGCCGAACCAAAGTATGACATGTTGGTAAGCAGTATGACTTATATCGCCCACAACTCACTTGTGTTCTACTCGTGCATATAACATCAACACATAAAACCTAGGCTCTGATACCACTGTTGGGGAACGTAGTAATTTCAAAATTTTCCTACGCACACGCAAGATCATGGTGATGCATAGCAATGAGAGGGGAGAGTGTGATCTATGTACCCTTGTAGACCGACAGCGGAAGCGTTAGCACAACGCAGTTGATGTAGTCGTACGTCTTCACGGCCCGACCGATCAAGCACCGAAACTACGGCACCTCCGAGTTTTAGCACACGTTCAGCTCGATGACGATCCCCGGACTCCGATCTAGCAAAGTGTCGGCGTAGAGTTCCATCAGCACGACATCGTGGTGACGATCTTGATGTACTACCGTCGCAGGGCTTCGCCTAAGCACCGCTACAATATTATCGAGGATTATGGTGGAAGGGGGCACCGCACACGGCTAAGAATATGATCACGTGGATCAACTTGTGTGTCTAGGGGTGCCCCCTGCCCCCGTATATAAAGGAGCAAGGGGAGGAGGCCGGCCGGCCCCTATTGGCGCGCCAGGAGGAGTCCTCCTCCTAGTAGGAGTAGGACTCCTACTAGGAGGGGGAAGGAAGTGGGGAGGGAGAAGGAAAGGGGGGCGCCGCCCCCCTCTCCTAGTCCAATTCGGACCAGGGGGGAGGAGGCGCGCGGCCCACCCTGGCTGCCCCTCTCTCTCTCCACTAAGGCCCATATGGCCCATTACTTCTCCCGGTAGGGTTCCGGTAACCCTCCGGCTCTCCGGTTTTCTCCGAAATCACCCGGAACACTTCCGGTGTCCGAATATAGCCGTCTAATATATCAATCTTTATGTCTCGACCATTTCGAGACTCCTCTTATGTCCGTGATCACATCCGGGACTCCGAACTAACTTCGGTACATCAAAACTCATAAACTCATAATATAACTGTCATCGAAACCTTAAGCGTGCGGACCCTACGGGTTCGAGAACAATGTAGACATGACTGAGACACGTCTCCGGTCAATAACCAATAGCGGAACCTGGATGCTCATATTGGCTCCTACATATTCTACAAAGATCTTTATCGGTCAGACCGCATAACAACATACGTTGTTCCCTTTGTCATCGGTATTTTACTTGCCCGAGATTCGATCGTCGGTATCTCAATACCTAGTTCAATCTCGTTACCGGCAAGTCTCTTTACTCGTTTCGTAATACATCATCTCGCAACTAACTCATTAGTTGAAATGCTTGCAAGGCTTATGTGATGTGCATTACCGAGAGGGCCCAGAGATACCTCTCCGACAATCGGAGTGACAAATCCTAATCTCGAAATACGCCAACCCAACATGTACCTTTGGAGACACCTGTAGAGCTCCTTTATAATCACCCAGTTACGTTGTGACGTTTGGTAGCACACAAAGTGTTCCTCCGGTAAACGGGAGTTGCATAATCTCATAGTCATAGGAACATGTATAAGTCATGAAGAAAGCAATAGCAACATACTAAACGATCGGGTGCTAAGCTAATGGAATGGGTCATGTCAATCACATCATTCTCCTAATAATGTGATCCCGTTAATCAAATGACAACACATGTCTATGGTTAGGAAACATAACCATCTTTGATTAATGAGCTAGTCAAGTAGAGTCATACTAGTGACGTTTGGTTTGTCTATGTATTCACACAAGTATTATGTTTCCGGATAATACAATTCTAGCATGAATAATAAACATTATCATGATATAAGGAAATAAAATAATAACATTATTATTGCCTCTAGGGCATATTTCCTTCAGTAGCTATGTGTTTAATCTCTCTCTCTCTCTCTCTCTCTCTCTCTCTCGTGTTCTTGAGATGTCACGATCTTGATGTATCTCGGACTTTGTTAATATAGATGGATCATATGGTGTTTTCCCCTCTCTATCTTATTGTGATGAATTGAGTTTTCCCTTTGAGATTTTGTTCTTGTCCGATTGAATACTTTTATAGATTTGAGAACACTTGATGTATGTCTTGCAAATGAATATTCGTGGTGACAATGGGGTATTATTTTGATTCACTTGATATATGTTTTGGCACTCAACTCGCGGATTCCCAAGGTGACATTGGGGTAATCTACGCATAGGGGTTGATGCACGTTCTTGTCTTTGTTTCTCCAGTAGAAATCTTGGGGAACTCTTTGAGGTTCTTTGTGTTGGATTAAGTATTATGAATCTAAAATTATTTGGTGTTATTTTAGTACGAACTCTTGGATAGATCGATCGGAAAGAATAGCTTCGAGGTGGTTTCATACCCTACAAACGATTTCTTCTTATGTTCTCCGCTAGATAGGAACTTTGGAGTGATTCTTCATCGCACGTTGAGGGATGGTTATATGATCCAATTATATTAGCATTGCTGAGAGATTGCACTAGCGAAAGTACGGACCCTAGGCCTCATTTTCAAGCATTGCAATACCGTTTGTGCTCCGTTTTATCAATTGCTACCTTGCTGTTTTTTTATTGTTCCTATTACAAAAATCAATATCTACTATCCATATTACACTTGTATCACCATCTCTTCGCTGAACTAGTGCACCTATACAAATTGTCATTGTATTTGGTGTGCTGGGGACACAAGAGACTTTTTATTATTTGGTTGCAGGGTTGTTTGAGAGAGACCATCTTCATCCTACGCCTCCCACAGATTGATAAACATTAGGTCATCCACTTGAGGGAAAATTGCTACTGTCCTACAAAACTCTGCGCTTGGAGGCCCAACATGTGTCTACAACAATAAAGTTGTGTAGTAGACATCAAGCTCTTTTCTGGCGCTGTTGTCGGGGAGGTGAGTGCATGAAGGTATATCTTTAGATCTTGCAATCGAATCTTTTAGTTTCTTGTTTTATCACTAGTTAGGTTTTATAATGCAAATCTAGAAAAAATGGAAGTTGGGTTACCTCGGGTTGTTCTTTATCTTTATAATGTCTATCTTGAGAATAAGGATTCTGATAATTGCGCTCAATTGCTAGAGAAAGAATTCAACAAAATTTATGGCATAAAAACGTTGGATGATGGGCATGATTGCAATATTGTTAGTATGAACTCTTTGAATATCCAAAATGCTAATGATGATTGCACAAGTCATGACAAAAATTTTTCTTATAAGCATGTCAATTTTTGTGGAGTGCATAAAGTTTGTGAAGATGTGCCTTATAGGGAAGATAGATTTTGTAAGAAGCACAAACATGATAGAACCAATTCTTTGCTCAAAGTGATAGATGAATTTTCTACAAAATTATGTTCTCTTTGTCCTATTACTTGTGAACTTTGCAATAAAGTTGGTCACCTTAATTTCCAATGCATGCTTTTTCATGATCGAATTGTGTCCAAATATTGTAATAACTTGATCACCCTTGAACTTTATAATGAGCTTTGTCTATTTTGGGGGAGTGAAGAATTGACACATAAAAATAGTTGGTTTGAAGTATTCATTCTCATGGACGACATTGAAACTAATCTAAAAAAATATCTATATGTTTTGCATGGTAAATTGCAATGAGAATGCTTATATTGCCAACTATAGAAGGATGGGAAAACCAATAGAATATAAAAATGAATACTAATGAAAGGGTAAAGATCTCCACTTTCCCTCCTATTGTCTCTCATGATGAAATAGGTGACGAGGAGGGGCTCCCTATTCAACCAATCTCATCAATAAGAAGCTTGAAAAAATTAATTAAACCCACACATGATGTGATGAAGAAGAAGAAAAGAAGAAAGAATAGAGGTAAAAATGTATCACTCCCAAATAATGTTGCTCCTATTATTGTTGTGCCTCATGAAAATGAATCAAAAATAATTGTGGAAGATGATGCACTTGATGACGATATTGCTTCTATGTCTTATGGCACAATGTCCGAGAGCACTATTGATGATGATTTTGTTATGCCTATTGATTGTTGTGATGATTATGATTGGGAAGATACTGATACTTCTTATAATCTTGGAAATCTTTTTGGAACCAACTTGGGAAATTATGATGATAGCAATTTGAAAGAACATGCGGTGCCCCTATGTTTGGTTTTGGTAATTGATGAAAATCTCGATGGACTAATGGTTGCCTTGAGTTATATTTGAAGGTTTTGTCCATAGGCTTTTCTTGGAGTACATGTGTTGGTTTCAAGGAGATTTTGTGTCGACCAAGGTGCTATTCAAGGAATTATCCAAAGATTGGTCATGTGAGTGTTGAGCTTATTGCAAGCATGTCTTGAAGAAGAAGATTGTGTGATCATTCATGTCTACCTTCAAGACATCATCCAAATGAAGAGAATTGGAAAGATTCAAGGTTGATCAAGATTAAGTCAAGAATGAATCAAGTTGATCAACACACAAAGCATACAAGATGTACTGAGGGATCAAGTGATCCCATGGTATGGTAAGCATTGTCCATTATGCTTTGTTTGCTAACCCATGGTTTTCGTGAGAGTTCTTTGTGGGGTTAGGTTGCGATGTGCAAGTTCAAGTGGAGCATCATGAAGAGATCAAATGCTTGAAGCTTGTCGTCCATTATGGTAACAATGGATTTATGAAGATGTGCCGAAGAGTGGCTCACCCATGGTGGAGTATGGGGGTGCAATCAACTAGTCTTCATCGAGCCAACACAATCAAGAAAGGTGGTCCAGCTTGAGGGAGTCAAGATCGTCATCATCTAGCTCAAGTGGACTATGTGCAAGACAAAGGTTTTCCCCTGATACGTTTTCTATTTTACCGGTCTCATAGTGGTAGTTGGGAGACCTGGTTATAGGATCGATTACCGTACTATCAAGGGGGGCTCTCGATGAGTAGCTTGATCGTATTGTTCGTAGAGAGCTCAAACCATTGCAACCTTGCATAATCTTTCTTGGTTCTTGTTTGGTTCTCTTTGAGAGTTTTGGAGCTCATGGTCATCTTGATGACAAGCTCGAGTTCATCGAAAACGGAGTTCACTTGCATCTTCTATGATGTTTTCGATGTTGGGGGGTATACCCATTCTTCGTTGTTGGAGGTTTCACTCCTCCATTTGTTAGGCATACCTCCCCTGCCTCTTCTTTCTATAACCAGTCCCTGTTTTTATGCTACTCGTCGTCTTGTATCCAACAAGCTTGAGTTTTCTCAATTCAGAGCTCATTTGCAGAAGTTTTGGCAGTTCTGGTTTTTCCTTGGAGTATACTTGTTTTCATGGAAGTGGCATATGTTTGGTGCCAACGGTAGTACCACGGGGCCAGAGCGGCAGTACCGCATATCGCCACAAGCAGTAGTACCGCTGTCTCATGATGGTAGTACCGCTCATGCCCATAAGCGGTAGTACGGCTCTGGTTCCACGCTGGTACCGCCTCGACTCGAGACATGGTTTTCTCGTGTCGGGTTCAACGGCAGTAGTAGCGGCAGTAGGAGCGGTAGTGCCGCTCGTGTGTGGTAGTACTGCTGGGCCAAGCGGCAGTACCGCCGCTGCCAACGGTAGTACCGCTGGCTGCTACCTCTTGAGCACTGCGTTGGTTTTCCCTTGAAGAGGAAAGGGTGATGCAGCAAAGTAGCATAAGTATTTCCCTCAGTTTTTGAGAACCAATGTATCAATCCAGTAGGAGGCCACGCACGAGTCCCTCGCACCTACACAAACAAATAAATCCTCGCAACCAACACGATAAGGGGTTGTCAATCCCTACACGGTCACTTACGAGAGTGAGATCTGATAGATATGATAAGATAATATTTTTGGTATTTTTATGATAAAGATGCAAAGTAAAATAAAAGCAAAATAAAAGGCAACGGAAATAGCTAAGTGTTGGAAGATTAATATGATAGAAAATAGACCCGGGGGACATAGGTTTCACTAGTGGCTTCTCTCAAGAGCATAAGTATTTACGGTGGGTGACAAATTACTGTTGAGCATTTGACGGAATTGAGCATAGTTATGAGAATATCTAGGTATGATCATGTATATAGGCATCACGTACGAGACAAGTAGACCGACTCCTGCCTGCATCTACTACTATTACTCCACACATCGACCGCTATCCAGCATGCATCTAGAGTATTAAGTTCATAAGAACAGAGTAACACCTTAAGCAAGATGACATGATGTAGAGGGAAAATTCATGCAATATGATATAAACCCCATCTTGTTATCCTCGATGGCAACAATACAATAGGTGCCTTGCTGCCCCTACTGTCACTGGGAAAGGACACCGCAAGATTGAACCCAAAGCTAAGCACTTCTCCCATTGCAATAAAGATCAATCTAGTAGGCCAAACCAAACTGATAATTCGAAGAGACTTGCAAAGATAACCAATCATACATAAAAGAATTCAGAAGATTCAAATATTGTTCATAGATAAACTTGATCATAAACCCACAATTCATCGGTCTCAACAAACACACCGCAAAAGAAGATTACATCGAATAGATCTCCACGAGAGAGGGGGAGAACATTGTATTGAGATCCAAAAAGAGAGAAGAAGCCATCTAGCTAATAACCATGGACCCGAAGGTCTGAGGTAAACTACTCATACATCATCGGAGAGGCTATGGTGTTGATGTAGAAGCCCTCAGTGATCAATGCCCCCTTCGGCGGAGCTCCAGAACAGGCCCCAAGATGGGATCTCACGGGTACAAAAGGTTGATGTCTACTACACAACCTTCTTCTTGTAGACGTTGTTGGGCCTCCAAGTGCAGAGGTTTGTAGGACAGTAGCAAATTTCCCTCAAGTGGATGACCTAAGGTTTATCAATCCGTAGGAGGCGTAGGATGAAGATGGTCTCTCTCAAGCAACCCTGCAACCAAATAACAAATAGTCTCTTGTGTCCCCAACACACCCAATACAATGGTAAATTGTATAGGTTCACTAGTTCGGCGAAGAGATGGTGATACAAGTGCAATATGGATAGTAGATAATAGTTTTTGTAATCTGAAAATATAAAAACAGCAAGGTAACTAATGATAAAAGTGAGCATAAACGGTATTGCAATGATAGGAAACAAGGCCTATGGTTCATACTTTCGCTAGTGTAAGTTCCCTCAACAATAATAACATAATTGGATCACATAACTATCCCTCAACATGCAACAAAGAGTCACTCCAAAGTCACTAATAGCAGAGAACGAACGAAGAGATTATGGTAGGGTACGAAACCACCTCAAAGTTATTCTTTCCAATCAATCCGTTGGGCTATTCCTATAAGTGTCACAAACAACCCTAGAGTTCATACTAGAATAACACCTTAAGATACAAATCAACCAAAACCCTAATGTCACCTAGATACTCCAATGTCACCTCGAGTACCCGTGGGCATGATTATACGATATGCATCACACAATCTCAGATTCATTTATTCAACCAACACAAAGGACCTCAAAGAGTGCCCCAAAGTTCTACCGGAGAATCACGACGAAAACATGTGCCAACCCCTATGCATAGGTTCATGGGCGGAACCCGCAAGTTGGTCACCAAAACATACATCAAGTGAATCACGTGATATCCCATTGTCACCACAGATATCCACGACAAGACATACATCAAGTGTTCTCAAATCTTTAAAGACTCAATCCGATAAGATAACTTCAAAGGGGAAACTCAATCCATTACAAGAGAGTAGAGGGGGAGAAACATCATAAGATCCAACTATAATAGCAAAGCTCGCGATACATCAAGATCGTATCACCTCAAGAACACGAGAGAGAGAGAGAGAGATCAAACACATAGCTACTGGTACATACCCTCAGCCCCGAGGGAGAACTACTCCCTCCTCGTCATGGAGAGCACCGGGATGATGAAGATGGCCACCGGAGAAGGATTGCCCCTCCGGCAGGGCGCCGGAACGGGTCTAGATTGGCTTTCAGTGGCTACGGAGGCTTCTGGCGGCAGAACTCCCGATCTATTGTGCTCCCGGATGTTTTTAGGGTATATGGAGATATATAGGCGGAAGAAGTACGTCAGGGGGGCCACGAGGGGCTCACGAGGGTGGAGGGCGCCCCCTTCCTCGTGACCTCCTTGCTGATCCCCCGACGTGTACTCCAAGTCTTCTGGGCTTCTTTCCTTCAAAAAATGAGTTCCGTGAAGTTTCAGGTCAATTGGACTTCGTTTCATTTTCCTTTTCTTCGAAACCCTAAAACAGGGTAAAAACAGAAACCGGCACTGGGCTCTGGGTTAATAGGTTAGTCCCAAAAATGATATAAAAGTGTATAATAAAGCCCATAAACATTCAAAACAGTAGATAATATAGCATGAAGCAATCAAAAATTATAGATATGTTGGAGACGTATCAAAG
This sequence comes from Triticum aestivum, assembly GCF_018294505.1. NCBI lineage: Eukaryota > Viridiplantae > Streptophyta > Magnoliopsida > Poales > Poaceae > Triticum > Triticum aestivum. Next base: position 108,428,015 of record NC_057797.1, read on the forward strand.
GTTGCGGCGGTGGAATTAGGTTTTTGGCTCCGTATCTGGTAGTTTGGGGTACATAGGTATATATAGGAGGAAGGAGTGCGTCAGTGGAGCA
>NC_057797.1:108428369-108450481 GCF_018294505.1 Triticum aestivum
TCTGGATCACGTTCGTTCCGAAAATCATGTTCCCGAAGGTTTCATTCTGTTTGGACTCCGTTTGATATTCTTTTTCTGCGAAACTCTGAAATAGGCAAAAAACGGCAATTCTGGGCTGGGCCTCCGGTTAATAGGTTAGTCCCAAAAATAATATAAGAGTGTATAGTAAAGCCCAATAATGTCCAAAACAGAATATAATATAGCATGGAACAATAAAAAATTATAGATACGTTGGAGACGTATCACTGGCCCCAGCGGTAGTGCTACTCATACAGCTCTGCATCGCCCTCTGTTTTGCTTCGCTCTCTGTGTTCTACCGCCCGGGCGGTAGTACCGCTCCCATGAGCGGTAGTACCGCTCGTGCACGGACTGAGCACATAACGGTTGGATTTGGGAGCTCCTTATAAAGGGGGTCTTCTTCCCCATTGAGCCTTATCCTTTCAGCTCGTGTTCTTCCCCCATTGTTGAACTTCTTCGAGCTTGCTAACTCTCAATCCCTCCATGGATTCTTGCTAGTTTTTGAGGGAAAAGAGAGAGGAGATATAGATCCACATTTCCACCAATCACTTTCTCCTCTATGTGAGGGGAACCCCTTGGATCTAGATCTTGGAGTTCTTGGTGTTCTTCTTTTTGTTCTTCCTCTCATTTTCCTCCCTAGCATTAGTTGCTTCGATGGGATTTGAGAGAGAAGGACTTGGGCACTCCGTTTGCCCTTGCCATTGCATTTGGTGCATCAGTTTGAGTTCTCCATGGTGATACATGGAAGTTACAAGTTGAGAAGCTTATTACTCTTGGGTGCTTGGTGCCCTTGAGCTTGTTCCTTGGGTGCTTGGGCGCCCTAGACGGTTGGTGGTGTTCAGAGCTCAATCATTGTGGTGTAAAGCTCCGGGCAAGCGTCAGGGTCTCCAATTAGGTTGTGAAGATCGCCCCGAGCAATTTGACGGGTTTCGGTGACCGCCCCAAGGGTTGCCAAAGTGTACGGGTTAGGTAACCGTCCCCAAGGGTTGCCATTTGTATGGGTTCGGTGATCGCCCTCAAGGATCCCTTAGTGGAATCACGACATCTTGCATTGTGAGAGGGCGTGAGGAGATTACGGTGGCCCTAGTGGCTTCTTGGGGAGCATTGTGCCTCCACACCGCTCCAAACGGAGATTAGCATCCGCAAGGGTGTGAACTTCGGGATATACCGTCGTCTCCGTGTGCCTAGGTTATCTCTTACCCGAGCCCTTTACTTATGCACTTTACTTTGTGATAGCCATATTGTTCTTTGTCATATTTCTTGCTATCACATAGTTGCTTATTGTGCTTAGCATAAGTTGTTGGTGCACATAGGTGAGCCTAGTTGTTTTAGGTTTTGTGCTTGGCAAATTAACCGCTAGGTTTATTCCGCATTTGTTTAGTCCTAAACCGTAATTATTTTAAAGCGCCTATTCACCCCCTCTAGGCGACATCCTCGATCTTTCACAATTGTTATACCATTGGAGCTATTCATACTTAATGATGAGAGTGATTATGCTTATGATATGCCAAGCCACAAGCTTGGGGATGCTATGTTTGATGAGAATTACATGTTTGAGAATTTATTTGCTGCAATTAATGTTTGTCCCAAGCTTGGGGATGCTATGCTTAACGAAGATGATCTTTTCAGTCCCCTTACTTTGAATGACCAAATTTGCTATGGTGATTGCATGCCTCCTACTTATGATGAATATTGTGATGATACTCATGTTATAAAAAGTAGTGATAATTATGGTCATAATTTTGAATATCCTTTTTCTGAACATTACTCTTTTAATGTGGAAACAATTTATAGTATTCGAGTTTCCTGTGATATTCTCACTATTATGAATGAGAATAAAATTGCCTATGTGGAGAGTAATAAAAATACTATGCTTATAGATCATGAAAGGAGTGTTGTGTGTGATAGTAATATTGATGAGTCCATTCATGATGCTACTGAAAATTATTATGAGAGAGGAACTTGTGATTCATGATGCTCCCGTTATGTTTCATTCTTATCTTTTATGCTAGCATCATTGAAATCATCATGCCTAGCTAAAAGGCATTAAAGAAAAGCGCTTGTTGGGATACAATCCAACACTTTTACCTACTGTTTTTGCATGTTCACATGATTAAGCTACTGTAGTAATCATGTTTTATAGCTTTTGTTTCAACAAAGTGCCAAGTAAGACCTTTGGGATGGTCTATGGTGATAGTTGATTTGACCTTGCTGAAAAACAGAAACTTTTGTGCTCAGGAAAATAATTCTAATTTTTAAGAGAAGCGTGATAAAATACTGATTCTGTTTGAAGAAGATTAATAGGCAAATTTTCCAGGTTTTCCTAAATTTTCAGAATTTTTTGAGTAGCAGAAGTATGGTTGGAGTACAGATTACTACAAACTGTTCTATTTTTGACAGATTCTGTTTTCAATGCATAGTTTGCTTGTTTTCTAGTTTCTATGGCTTATATTGCTCAATATAAATTGTGGAAATGATATTCTACAGTAGGAATTGTGTGGAAACAATTACGAATCTTGTCTTTGACATTACCAAACTGAAATGGTTTGCTCTTTATCATACTAACCTATCTCACGAAGTTCCGTTAAGTTGTGTGTGATTGAAGTTTTCAAGGTTTGGGTGAGATGTCGATATGAGGAGAATAAGGAGTGATAATACCCTAAGATTGGGTATGCCCAAGGCACCCCAAGTTAATATTCAAGGAAGATCCAAGGAACTAAGCTTGGGGATGCCCCGGAAGGCATCCCCTCTTTCGTCTTCAACATTATCGGTAAGCTCACTTGGAGCTATGTTTTCATTTGTCACATGATATGAGTTTTACTTGGAGCATCATTTTATTTTGTTAGGATTTGCTTGCTTTTATTTATAATAATGTTTTGCATCTCTCTTTTCAATAAAAATGCCAATGATAGCCTTTACCATGCTTATTTTGCAAGTCTATGTGTTGCTGTTTCAAAACAGAAAGCTTATCGATGTTGCAAAAATTCCCGAGCAAAGCCAGAATGTGATAAAATTTTGAAAATTGTTACACAATAAACTCTGATAAATTTTCTACAGTGTGGTAAATTTTCACAATTTTTGGAGTTAAAAAAGTATTGATACTCTTGCATTCTTTACAGATTGTACAGTTTTGGCAGATTGCTATTATATTTGCATTGTTTGCATATGTTTGCTTGTTTAATGATTCTATTTGAGGATAGGAGTATTAAATGTGCAGAGGCATTTAGTATGCAATGTTTAATAATAATTTTAGTGATTTGCTACAGTAGATAACATAAAGGTTTTTGCATTGGTTTATACTAACTTATCTCACGAGTTCTTGTTGAGTTTTGTATGGATGAAGTTTTTAAGATTTAGGGAAAATGTGATATAAAAGGAATTAAGGAGACACAAAAGCTCAAGCTTGGGGATGCCCAAGGCATCCCAAGATAATATTTCAAGAAGTCTCAAGCATCTAAGCTTGGGGATGCCCTGGTAGGCATCCCACCTTTCTTCTTCAACAATTATCGGTTAGTATCGGTTGATCATAAGTTTTTGCTTCTTCACATGATGTGTGCTATTCTTGAAATGCCATTTTATTTTGTTTTGCTTGTTGTTTTAATAAAATACTTATATCTAGAAGTTTTTAAATAAGAGAGAGTCCTCAAATAGCTACCCATTTACTTAACTACTCGTTTGATCTTCACTTATGTCTTTTTGGAGTGGCTTGTCATTTACTCTTGTGCTTCACTTATATCCTATGAGTAAATTGAATATAATGAAGCTGAAAATATATGTTCATATCATGCCTAGTGGTAGCTTCACATTGGGTTTAGAAAGTGAAATCTTTTGAAGCTTGACAATCACAATATTGGTCATATAAGCAATTCATGAATGATTAGTAGAAGGAAGATAACTTTCACATGCAAATACACTATCTTGGAAATCTTTTGTGATTGTGAGCACCCATCAAAATATTATATGCCAAAATTGTTGACGTTGGACAAGGAAGACACCATAATGATTTATGCTTGTTCATATTCACATAGAAGTTATATTGTCATAGATCCTTCAACATATGGTGCTTGCCCCCCACCTTTGCTAGCCAAAAAATCCGCATCAAGTAGAGATACTACTTGTGCATCCAAAAACCCTTAAACCCAAATCTTATTTTCAAGAGTCCACTATACCTACCTAAGGATTGAGTAAGGTCCTTCAAGTAAGTTGTCATCGGTGCAATAAGGCAATAAAAATTGCTTCTAAAAGTGTTAGAGCATTTACTGTAAGAGAAAATTGAGCGTTGGACGAACTTGTGATGGCAAAGAATAAAAGCGGCAGACTGCATAATAAAGGTTGCTATCATAAGGGGCAATATAACATGATGTTCTTTTGCACTAAGGGATTGAGCATACAAAAAAAGCGCATGGCAACCTCTGCTTCCCTCTGATACGTCTCCAACGTATCTATAATTTTTGATTGCTCCATGCTATATTATCTACTGTTTTGGACTACATTGGGCTTTATTTTCCACTTTTATATTATTTTTGGGACTAACCTATTAACCGGAGGCCCAGCCCAGAATTGCTGTTTTTTGCCTATTTCAGTGTTTCGGAGAAACAAAATATCAAACGGAGTCCAAACGGAATAAAATCTTCGGAAACATGATTTTCTCATCAGATAAGATCCATGAGACTTGGACCCCCCGTCAAGAAAGCCATGAGGTGGTCATGAGGGTAGGGGCGCCCCCCCTAGGGCACGCCCCCTGCATCGTGGGCCTCTCGGAGCTCCACCGACGTACTTCTTCCTCCCATATATACCTACGTACCCCCAAACGATCGGGGACGGAGCCAAAAACCTAATTCCACTGCCGCAACTTTCTATATCCACGAGATCCCATCTTGGGGCCTGTTCCGGAGCTCCGCCAGAGGGGGCATCGATCACGGAGGGCTTCTACATCATCATCCAAGCCTCTCCGATGAAGTGTGAGTAGTTTACTTCAGACCTACGGGTTCATAGCTAGTAGCTAGATGGCTTCTTCTCTCTTTCTGGATCTCAATACAATGTTCTCCCCCTCTCTTGTGGAGATCTATTCGATGTAATCTTCTTTTTGCGGTGTGTTTGTTGAGACCGAGGAATTGTGGGTTTATGATCCAGTTTATCTATGAATAATATTTGAATCTTCTCTGAATTATTTTATGTATGATTGGTTATCTTTGCAAGTCTCTTCGAATTATCAGTTTGGTTTGGCCTACTAGATTGGTTGTTCTTGCCATGGGAGAAGTGCTTAGCTTTGGGTTCGATCTTGCGGTGTCCTTTCCCAGTGACAGAAGGGGCAGCAAGGCACGTATTGTGTTATTGCCATCGAGGATAACAAGATGGTTTTTTAATCATATTGCATGAAACTACCCCTCTACATCATGTCATCTTGCTTAAGGCGTTACTCTGTTTTTAACTTAATACTCTAGATGCATGCTGGATAGCAGTCGATGAGTGGAGTAATAGTAGTAGATGTAGAATTGTTTCGGTCTACTTGTCTTGGACGTGATGCCTATATACATGATCATACCTAGATATTCTCTTAACTATGCTCAATTCTGTCAATTTCTCAACAGTAATTTGTTCACCCACCGTAGAATACTTATGCTCTTGAGAGAAGCCACTAGTGAAACCTATGGCCCCCGGGTCTCTTTCTTATCATATCAATCTCCATCACTTTATTATTGCTTTGCTTTTACTTTTTACTTTGCATCTTTATACCAAAAATACCAAAAATATTATTTATCATCTCTATCAGATCTCACTTTCGTAAGTGACCGTGAAGGGATTGATAACCCCTAAGCGCGTTGGTTGCGTTGAGCTATTGTTTTGTGTAGGTACAAGGGACCTGAAGCGTAGCCTCCTACTGGATTGATACCTTGGTTCTCAAAAACTGAGGGAAATACTTACGCTACTTTGCTGCATCATCCTCTCCTCTTTGGGGAAATCGAACGCAGTGCTCAAGAGGTAGCACCCTCTATGAAGGGCCTGCCTTTTACTTTTATGTATTTACTTTCATGCAAGAGTTAAAGTTTTTATCTCTGTTCCTTTCATTTCTCTTTTGGCAAGCATCATGTGGTGAGGAAAGATTTAGACACATATATCTAGTTGGATATCGGTAGCATGAGTTATTATTGTTGACATCACCCTTGAGGTGAATACGTTGGGAGGCGAAATTATAAGCCCCTATCTTTCTATGTGTATGGTTGAAACGTTTTGCTCATGTGTATGCGGTGAGTGTTAGCAATCATAGAAGACTATATGATGGTTGAGTATGTGGAGCTCTTACTTAGACTCTGTTGAATAAGTTGAATTACAATTGTTTGGTGACTAAGAATATAGGTTGTTGAGTTTCAAGAGAATTCATTCTTGTTTGAACCTTAACATGCGAATTGGTTGCTACTTTGTCATGATAAGTTTTATGAGAAAGAGTTGCTGTTATGATGCTAGGGAAAGTGATTGAAATTATAATTGATCTAGCATTCATACTTCATAAATGATTTGTTTTATCATTTACCTACTCGAGGATGAGTAGGAATTAAACTTGGGGATGCCGATACGTCTCCAACACATCTATAATTTATGAAGTATTCATGCTATTATATTATCATTCTTGGATGTTTTACAATCATTTTATAGCAACTTTATATCATTTTTTGTGACTAACCTATTGACCCAGTGCCCGGTGTCAGTTGTCATTTTTTCCTTGTTTTTTACATCACAAGAAATCAATATCAAACAGAGTCCAAACACCGCGAAACTTTTTGTGGATTTTTTATGGACTAGGAGACATGCAATGGGCCAGAGCAACACCTGGGAGGGGTGCCCTGAGGGGGGCATAGCCCACTAGGGCACGCTTGGGCCCCCAGGCGCGCCTAGTGGGTTGTGCCCACCTCAGTGGCCTCCCGTACCCCCTCTTCGCCCTATAAACCGTCAAATATTCCAAAAACCCTGGGGGTAACCCTAGATCAGAAGTTCCACCACCGCAGGGCTCTTTACCCATGAGAAACCAATCTATACCCCGTTCCGGCACTCCGCCGGAGGGGGGAATCATCACCGATGGCCATCTTCATCATCCCGGCGGCCACCACGATGAGGAGGGAGTAGTCCATCCTTGGGGCTGAGGGTTTGTACCAGTAGCTATGTGTTTAATCTCTCTCTCTCTCTCTCTCTCTCTCTCTCTCGTGTTCTTGAGATTCCACGATCTTGATGTATCACAGGCTTTGTTAATATAGCTGGATCTTATGGTGTTTTCCCCTCTCTATCTTGTTATAATGAATTGAGTTTTCCCTTTGAGATTTTGTTCTTGTCAGATTGAATACTTTTATGGATTTGAGAACACTTGATGCATGTCTTGCAAATGAATACTCGTGGTGACAATGGGGTATTATTTTGATTCACTTGATATATGTTTTGGCACTCAACTCGCGGATTCCCGAGGTGGCATTGGGGTAATCTACGCATAGGGGTTGATGCACGTTCTTGTCTTTGTTTCTCCGGTAGAGATATTGGGGCATTCTTTGAGGTTCTTTGTGTTGGATTGAGTATTATGATTCTGAAATTATTTGGTGTTATTTTAGTACGAACTCTTGGATAGATCGATTGGAAAGAATATCTTCGAGGTGGTTTCGTACCCTACAAACGATTTCTTCTTATGTTCTCCGCTAGATAGGAACTTTCGTGTGATTCTTTATGGCACATTGAGGGATGGTTATATGATCCAATTATATTAGCATTGTTGAGAGATTGCACTAGCGAAAATATGGACCCTAGGCTTCATTTTCAAGCATTGCAATACCGTTTGTGCTCCATTTTATCAATTGCTACCTTTCTATTTTTTATTGTTCCTATTACAAAAATCAATATCTACTATCCATATTACACTTGTATCGCCATCTGTTCGCCGAACTAGTGCACCTATACAAATTGCCATTGTATTTGGTGTGTTGGGGACACAAGAGACTTTTTATTATTTGGTTGCAGGGTTGTTTAGAGAGACCATCTTCATCCTACGCCTCCCACGGATTGATAAACCTTAGGTCATCCACTTAAGGGAAAATTGCTACTGTCCTACAAAACTCTGCACTTGGAGGCCCAACACGTGTCTACAAGAATAAAGTTGCGTAGTAGACATCAGAAACTAATATTCCACATTTTAGTTTAGGGATGGTTTTTACAAGAAAAAAATTGGTTTGTCATGGTTATTAAAAAGATATGGTCTTGCAACCCAAAGAAGCATGAGATTTAAGAAGTCAGAGGAGAATAGGGTGAGAGTTCAATGTGGATGGCTTGGTTGTCCCTGGATTGTTGGTAAAACAAAGATTAGCAGATGCTCAAGGTTTCAAATTATAACCTATGATGATGACCACCGGTGTGCACAAAACGGATATGACATATTGGTTACTGCAAAGGTCATAGCCGAGAGGTATGAGCATTTCATCTTGGCTAATCTAATGTGGAAAATTGATAGCGTAAAAGCTATTGTCCTACAAGACATGTTTGCCGATGTGTCAACTTCAAAGTGCAAGTCAACTAAAGGAATTGGAATGGACAAGTTGTTGAGTGGTACAAGGAATGAGTACAATAAAGTATTTGACTATCAATTCGAGTTGCTTAGGAGCAACCCTGGCATCAGAGTTGTTCTTTGCTTCTATCCAACTGGCATGGAAAAAACAATGTGGTTCAATAGTTTTATGTATGTTTCAATGCAATGAAGCAAGGGTTTACAACTAGTTGTAGTAGAGTAACTGGGCTTGATGGATGTTTTTTCAAAGGAGCATGCCAAGGAGAATTGTTGGTTGCAACTGCAAGGGATCTAACAACTAGATGTATCCTATTGCTTGGGCAGTAGTGGAGAAAGAGATAACTGAGAACTGGAAGTGGTTCATTGGCCTTCTAATAAAAGACTTGGATATCAATGAGTAAGGAGAAGGTTTTCATTTTTGATCAGCAAAAGGTATGCTTTGTTCTATGGTTTGGATTCATATGCTCTGGTGTATGCTTTTGTAAATTTTGGTAGGTAGGGTAGGTAAGGTTAGGTAGGTGCCGAGAAGGTTCGGGCGTCTCGACGAAGTGGAGACTTACACTACAAAAAAAGACACATCCGTGACATTTTGGGCCGAACGAATTTTTTTTGTCATACATATGACACTTCTATGACGATAATTGTGACAAAACCTGGTATCATCATAGATGTGGTGGGCTCCTACTTCTATGAAAAAAAAATCATGACAAAAAATAGGCTTTTCGTCCTGGGCGGGCCGGAGACGCAGCTGCATGACATTCTTTGGGCCGTCCATGACGGAAAAAACCATGGTAGAAGCGAGGGCGAGGAAAATTTCGGGGAGTTCCCGGTTATGGTGGGAGGTCGGGGGCTGAGCGATGCGCGTTTCTCTCATACACGTACGCGCGTGTGTGCGAGGCGTTGGCTCTAACTCAACCTGAGTGAGGCGTTGGGCTCTAATTGAACCCGAGCGATTGCACTGCAGGCTACGCGTTACTGAACCCGAGCGATCGATCGATGGCTGTTAACTGAACCCGCTCGAGCGATTCCTTCGTAGTGCTGCTAACTGAAGCCGATCGATGCTGCCTCTGGATGAACAGTGAGCGTTGCGGGGGGGGGGGTGGATGAACAGTTCCCGGTGGGGGTGGATGAACAGGACCCCGTGGTGTTGCCTCTGGATGAGTAGGACCCCGATCGATCGAGCCAGTTGGGGCTGGATGAACAGGACCCCATGGAGGGCTGGATGAACAGGACCACCCTGTGGAGGGCAGGATGAACAGTAGATGGTGGAGGGCAGGATGAACAGTAGCCCGTGGAGGGGTGGTTGAACAGGAGCCCGTGGAGAGGGCTGGTTGAACAGTAGCGGTGGAGTAGCGCGCGGTGGAGGCTGGATAAACAGGAGCCCGTGGATGAACAGTCGCAGGTGGAGGCTGGAGGAGGTCGACGGTGGATGAACAGTAGCTCGTGGAGGCTGGAGGGGGTCGACGGTGGAGATGAACAGTATCTCGTGGAGTCCCGTTTTTCAGTACGCCACACCCCTCCCGATGAACAGGACCCCCATTTCGACCGTAGCGCTGCAACACAAGTCCGTTTCGTCCGTTTTGCGGTACGCCACACCCCTCCCGATCAACAGGACCCCCGTTTCGACCGTAGCGCTCCAACACAAGTCCGTTTCGTCCATTTTGTGGTACGCCACACCCCTCCCGATGAACAGGACCCCCGTTTCGACCGTAGGAGGTCCGTTTCCTCCGTTTTGCGGTACGCCAGACCCCTCCCGATGAACAGGATCCCGTTTCAAACGTGGCCGATCGAACACAAGGCCGTTTCCTCCATTCTGCAGTACGCCAGACCTCGTTTCCATCGCCTGTTCGGTCCAAGCCTTCCCGATGAACACGACGCATTCCGTTGCCTCCCCATGAACACGACGCATTCCGTTGCCTCCCCATGAACACGACGACGATGCTGTTTCTCCGTTCCGACCAAGCCATGTACACGAGCCCTGGCCGTACGTATGCGCGAGTAGGCGTTCGAGACCCCGCCCGTATGTACACATACGTGGCTGTATTTTCTTTCTTGCACCCTGGACGCTGTACGTACGTGTACATGCTACGTGCGCGCCTCTAATACGACACGTGCACGCCTCTACATCCACCAGTATATATGTACGTACACGTTCGCGACCAGAATGACAACGCTACGTACGCTTCGACCAGGTGGGTCCCGACTGTCACGCACTTCCTTGCGTGCGAAGATGTAACTGGTGGGTCCCAACAGACAGGGGCAAACGTTTTTTTTCGCGAAATACGGTGGCCCGTCCCGTGGGTCTCCGCTGTCAGGTGGAGGAATAATTACTTTGCGCGTAATAAGGAGGCACTTCCTTGCTGCGGCCGAGGACCCAGCTGTCAGCGTCTCCACGCACAGTACTCTTCCGATGGAAGTCGGTCGTTGACCACATTGACCACACCGCGCCGAGAGCACCACGGCGGTGGACGACGGCGAGGCCTAGGAAGGTGACGGCGCGGAGCCGGGGAAGACGCGGCAGTGGAAGCCCGCGCGGAGAGGAGTACGAGGGTTCACTGGTTCAGCTGCGGTGTGAGGCTGCCGTCGCCGCAGGGCCTGGCCAGCGGTGGGAATAGTAGGGGTTGGTGAGGCCTCCGCGGCAGCACAGCTGGCCACGGGAGGCAGGAGCATGCGGCACGACCGGCGCTGCTTTAGGCGGCTGGAGCAAGAAGACCAGAGGTTGAAGAAGCACTACAGCCGTTGGATGGAAATCGTACGGTCACTGGAGCTAGAATCATTCATATTGACTAAGTTGACAAATCCCTTTGTCCCCATCAACTTAGTAGGCCCACAAGTCAGCCTCCCACCAAGGTGGGTCCCAGCTAGCCGGGGGAGTATTCATTTTTTTGTGCGTAATAAGGAGGCACTTCCGGTGGGTCCGAGCTGACAGCGGGGGGAACATTTTTTTCATGAAATACGGTGGCCCGTCCAGTGGGTCCCAGCAGTCAGGGGGAAACGATTTTTTTCGCAAAATACTGGTGGCCCATCGCGTGGGACCCCGCTGTCAGGTGGAGGAATAATTATTTTCCGCGTAATAAGGAGGCACTTCCTTGCGGCTGCCGTGGACCCAACTGTCAGCCTCTCCACGTATAGTACTCTTCCGATGGAAGTCGGTCGTTGACCACATTGACCACGCTGCGCCGAGAGCACCACAATGGTGGACGACGGTGATGCATAGGAAGGGGACGACGCGGAGCTGGGGAAGACGCGGCAGTGAATGCCCACGCGGAGAGGAGTACGAGCGCTCACCGGTTCAGCTGCGGTGTGAGGCTGCCGTCGCCGCAGAATAACAGGGGGTGTGGGTGAGTAGAGGGATGCCCTGGCCAGCGGTGGGAGTAGTAGGGGGCGCTGAGGCCTGCGTGGCAGCACATCCGGCCACGGGAGGCGGGAGTAGGCGGTCCCGCCGGCGCTGCTTTGGCGGCTGGAGCAAGAAGATCAGAGATTGAAGAAACACGACGGCCGTTGGATTGACATCCAACGGTTACATCTGCTAGAATCGTTTGTTGACGTATATAATAACTAAAAAAATCTTGCATACGCGTCAACTAAACAGGCCCACAAGTCAGACCACTCCCTCTTTTTTTAATAATTTATATATAGCTCATGGCAATTTCTTATGCAAATTATTGCAATCGTTTTTTTGGTTGGCTAGGGCCAATTTCGCATATTTCTGTGGGTTCCAAACTATTTTTAATACCGAAATGTCCAACCAGATTTAAAGTACTTTGAAGATATATTTAAATTAGGTTAATGCCCAGTGAAATATGAATCTGAAAATGTAATAAAATTTAGAAATTATAAAGTAATTGCCAATTTGTCATCTATTTTTATATTTATAACCCATTTCTTATTACTTTCAAGATTTGCAGGCGTCTTGAAAGAGTTGCAACCCATCAAGGCATAGAAAAATAAGTAGGCCTGGATTGGGTATTCTTCAGAAAAAATAAACTGGGCTCATTTTCACAAAGAAAAAATAGCTGGGCTGGTCACATGGTGAACATAAAATATAAGCCTGGGCTAGACGGGCCACAACCAAGTTCAAACCCTGCTCCGTCTCAACAATACCAAACAAAAAATACTGCTCGAGTAGCTACGTCCCAGGTGTCAACCGATCTTGTGCTGTTCTCTTGTCTATTGACTATACATGCTCACAATGTCGTGGGTCCCAGATGTCAGGAAAACACTGGGAGGAACCATTTTATTTTTCCATACGCTGACGTGGTGGGCCCCTACTGTCATTCTCTCCATGTACTTCTGCCGATTCCTGTTGTTTGTTGACCATGTTGACAACGCAAGAGGGGGGCGCCGCGGAGAGCGCACCAAAGAGCGCGAAGGACGTTGGTGTTAATGATTTAGGAGACGGTGGGGCGGCGATGCGTGCGCTGAGGCGCAACCAGCCGTGGGAGGCGAAAGCAGGCGGCCTCACCGGCGCTGGTTTGGTTTTGGCGGCTGGAGGAAGACAGGACTGAAGAAACACGACAGACTGTAAAAGCAGCAGGAGTACTTAACAACCTTAACTGAAACCAGCAGGGGCACTTAACAACCAAAGCTGAAAGCAGTATGAGTACTTATACAGGTTCAACCATACAAAGCACGCCTCGAACAGTGCTACTTTGCCTACAGTTAACCAAAAGGGTGAGGCCACCAAGCCCCAGGACAAGGCCCACGCGCCACCCCACGCATCCACAACCTTCTGAAAGCGGCTTCATCTCACAATGTGGTCAATAAACAGGATATTCGCTTTAGAGCCATGGAAAAGCATGAACATAATCTTCTGTCCTATTCTCCAAGATGGACGAGCCTTCATTATTTGAGACCACCCATGAATAAGTATATTTTCACCTCCAAGGGGAATTGAGTAGGTCGACATAAACATCATGTTGTGACCAAGCGCAAGTCTGACCCGACCATGGTCAGGCATCTGTATAGGAACAATAGAACTCGGCAGTTTCTGTTTCAAGAAAATCACAGCTATAAAACTGTGTATAAGCAATAGTTTATGAACAACATATATAACAGAAAACAACTCGTACCATAAGTTTCTCGACACAGTTGGACCTGTTCAACGAGTGCAGCAGTGGCACACATATCCCACGTGGCCTTCCACCATTGAAACGCCCCACAAGGACCTCAAGACGATCAATAAAGTGTAGGAACTTGTGGATGTCGATCCAATCAACTTCAGTGCCATTAGTAATAGCCGAGTTATTACAGAGTAACAAACGAGCAGACTACTTAACTCTGAAAAAACCTACACGTGCCACCAATTATAAGAAAATATTAGTTAGAAGTAGCATCTCCGTGAGAGATTTGTTGCTACTTCTAAAGTTAAATTGTGATTAGTTAGACAGAATAGGTGGATTAAGAAGTAATCGAGGCAACAAGCAAGAACCAGATACAAAACTAACATGGATGAACAATTGGAACGACGTCGGGGTGGAAGATCGCAGTGAAGATGAGACCAGGTTCTGCTATGTCCATCAACATTCGTGCACCAACTTTCAGTCCGTAACACTTGAGAAAGTTTTTCCAAGTTCGGCCATAAAAAAAGCAGCGATCTTCTTGGTTCATGAACCCAACTCGGAACTTACATCCATGGCTTGTCTTCACTGTGACCATTAAACTAGTGTATTCAGTTATGGCAAGGCCGAGCATCTTGAGTACATGTGTTCTGGCAGAGCAAATAATACACTGCAGGAAAAATAATATGAGAACACAACATGTTCAAAAAACCCCACCCTCCCGGATAGAAAAGAGGATTCTAGGAACATATTGTGCGCGTTACAAAATGCTGTGTTAGCATGAGAAGGAACAAGTGTGGCATCTCGCCGAGGGCGCATAAACCTATAGGGTACTCGCACTTTCGGCACTGCAAATGAAACACACTAGATTCAGTAGGAAGAAAAATGCATCAACGGCGGCGGCTGCCATCCTAGGATTACCCGCGACCAAGGGACTTGGGTTTATCAGGGATGGATGAAGAATTCGTACCTGGTTCTCCATGAGAAAACCCTATGCAATCGCCGAGAGGGGTTTTTCTCTGAACAAGCAGATGAGGGAGAAGGAGATTCAGGCCCAGTGAAATATTGCCGCTTCGTCCGTCCAGCTTACTGCTAAAGCTAGAAAGGGGGGTTGTGATTTGACGGCTCATTGGGCATTACTGCGGCGCTACGACCAGGGTGTGTCTATCGTGAAGTTGTCCGCTCTAATTTGTGCATATGGCGCGTGGACCCCGTTGCCGGTTGCCCCACATATCAGCGAAAGGAAGTAGAAAGACAGGAGTAACTAGTTACACATAAATATATTTTTTGACAGAGAGATACTCTCTCTGTAAAGAAATATACAAATCTTTTATATCACAGGCTCACCTTGCCGAGAAATATACTCCCTCTGCAACGCACGGGCATTATGGGGGTTCAACTTTTTTTATGGGGGTTCAGCTGAGAATATAATACTCAGATAGGCTCACGGTTCCGGACTTTGGGCTACAGGCCGACCCTGCATGTTTGGGGGCCCATGTGTTCTACCTCAGCGCTTTTCATATTGCAAGTGATCGGTACGGCGTTGGTTTTAGATGCTGTCGCAAGGCGAATACACAAAATTGAATAAAGCACGACAGCTGTTGGAATGAAATCAAACGAGCTGCAATTCTATCAACGATATACCATGTGATAAATAATACTGTTGTACTACTTATACACACATGACACTTGTTTCACCATGCCAGATTATTACATCAAAATCTCTCGGAGGATAGATCAGTTCGGTAGTTGCGTGCTGCTACTGAAGAATTTCAAAGTTGATTTGGACCAGCTCTCCTTGCCGAGAAAGTTCGATTTTGACATCATCCCCTACCGCAAGATATGATTTTGATTTGAACCTTGACCATCCTTTAGCATCAATCATCATGCGACCATCCTTTGTACTTACGGTATATTGAGCAGGTTCATTCACACCAAGGCTGCGCATGGTAAGAGAAACTTGGCCGCGGTCGCCCGGATTGTTGAACGACTCCCTCGTTGCTCTAGAAATTCTCTGTTTGCAAACAAGAAGACATACCCAAACAGTTAGATCAACACAGTGAATCATGTGAAACAACATGGAAAGAAAAAAGAACGAAGCACTTGGGCGGCCAATGCTTACCAAGAAGGTGGACATGTCGGTTTTTGTAAGGACTTTGGTATATGAAGTGCGAACTGCAGCCCAGTCTATTGCCAGTGCAACTGCAGGGGCCAGAGCAGATGCAAGTGCAAGTGTTGGTGCAGGTGCCGAAGCCGCTGCTGCTGCCGAAGATGGTGCTCCTTGTAGAACTGGTGCCGGTGTCGATGCCCGATCCTCTAGTAGATCATACTGATCCGCTGACGCGGTCGATGCCCAATCCTCAGCTAGATCAGACTGAGCTGTTGCCGCTGTCAGTGCTAGAGCAACTGCCGGTGCTCGATCTGTGCGAGACAGCGGCGATCGTGTCTGGTCTGCTATGATCATCTTTCTAACTTGACTAGGATCCGTGACCGTGATCTAGTCTTTTTCTTCATTTCTTTTAAACACGAGAAGGACTAATTGTGGTGTTTTTGTTAAACCAAACTGCAGTTCATCATAGGGATTCAGCTTGTACTCAGACAACAGACTGATCCAATTTTTTCCAGTAATATAAGTGATGGACAGTGCCTTCGTTACTGACACGACATAAGAAGTGAAACCTGCAAAAATAGCCATCGTAGAGCAAACCAAACGGTTTATTCTGTGATGAATGTCACATGGAAAAACCTGCATAGTAAAATTGTAGGAAAAGAAAGAAAACATGACATTAAATCAATAAGATTTAGACAGTAAATCAATAAGATTTACTTGATGTGACACGAGTGAATCCTTACCAGGAAATCACTATGTTGAAGTACTAAGCAGAAGATTGATCGTCCAACTACGTGTGGCATGCAGGGCCCCCGCCTACTCCCACAAGCAGGACAGTCCAAAGGTCGTGACAAATCGTATGGACCGAACATCCATTGGGCTGGAAATCCCGGTGGGTGTGATAAACCCTGCAATGCATACAGATATTGGAGTGTAACCATAATTGATAGACCGTCCTCACAAAAAATATGATATGGATACTTCAAAATATACAGACTGAATTGAGTGGATAGACATTAACATAAACCGTTCTCAGGACTGACCACACACCAAAAGCGACAGTACTAATAAACAATACACGGTTCACAAACACAAATCAAGTACTGAACAATAGTACTTACTACAGACAAGCAAAGTTGCACTAACTAAACTCTATAGACTATTTTTTGCCACTGACCTATGGGATGAACCCCGCATAACTGACTAGGCCATGGACTTCGTGTGAGATGTCTACATGCACCATCACCATCTTGTCAACCATGGAGAACCTAACAGAGTGGTCTTTCCACTCATAAACATGATGATGAAGAGATGCCGCATCAAATTTGTTGGGAAGCTTTACAAGAACCACACCCTTCGTCATCAAAGGCACAACCAGGAAATTGTTGTGGTCAAGTATAGCCTCGAGAACACGCCTGACAACAATGCTACAGGAAAACACTACTTCAGGACACGTGGCGACAAGGACACAGCAACTGGATAGTTCAGCAGTAGAACTCATCATCAGGTCTTCCAGTTCACACAGCATGACTTTGAGAACTTCATCTCCACCGTGGACCTGGTTTTAATTCAAACAGAAACCATATTTTATTACTACCTCCGTTCAGAAATATAAGATGATTTTCGATATTATACTCCATGTATGACTACATATACACACAGAAATGAGTGAACAAAGACACTAGAACATGTCTTCAAAGGCATGAGAGCAGAGGGATTACATGCAATATCCATAACACAAGTTACTGAGGCAAATATACCCTCTTAAAAGGTAGCATTGATGTTCATAAAGTACTCCCTCCGTCCCAAAATTCTTGTCTTAGATTTGTCTAGATACGGATGTATCAAGTCACATTTTAGTATTAGATACATCCGTATCTAGACAAATCTAAGACAAGAAATTTGGGACAGAGGGAGTAGTTGAAAGTAAACTATAAGAAATCAGTGTCAACCTCTCGCATGTTTTGGTCAAAAGAGGAATTTAGAACCGTCATTTGGCACACAAAAATCACATGCAAGATCACCTAGAAAGTTGTACTACTAGTACTAGTACTGCGTGTTAGATGAAAAAACACGATCAAGATCGAGAAAAAGATTGTCAAGAAGAGATATTACCTGGACTTGCTTAATGAGGGATCCCGGAGAGGGGGGCTTGGACAGGGCGATGGCTTTGAGCTTGTCTGCGGTAGTCTCGGCGGGGTGCTTGCACTTCTTCGTACCATGAGCCTCGACGGTTTTGGCCGGAGTCATAGACATCACTTCGGCCGGTGCTCCAGCGTCCATCAAGAAACTGTCAAATAGAAATAAAAGAAAAGAAACCATAATCACAAACCCAAAAGAAGAAAAGAGAGGGAGTTATAGGATCGGTCTCGCGGTTGCAAGACCGGGCCTTGGCCAGAATCAACACCATTGATGCGCTCACCTTTCCTTCTTTGGGAGAGAAGAACAATGTCAGAAGCAGGTCGGGGTTTTCTTGAAGAAATGAGGAACAAGATGAGGCAGAAGCGAGGGTCGGGTAGAGAGGAAGCTGAGAGAGAAGAGTGAAATGATGGTTGCTTTGTCCGTCCAACTTACTGCTGGAAAGGAGGGTTTTTTTTGATTTGACGGCTCATTGGGCATTACTGCGGCGCTTCGGTCGGGGTAGTCTACCATCACTCTACTACGGAGTAATTTAGTGCATGGCTGGTGGACCCCGATGCTGGCTGTCCCACACGTCGGCGAAAGTGAGTAATTTAGTGCATGGCTGGAGGAGGATCCGCACGGTAGAGC
Source organism: Triticum aestivum (assembly GCF_018294505.1). NCBI lineage: Eukaryota > Viridiplantae > Streptophyta > Magnoliopsida > Poales > Poaceae > Triticum > Triticum aestivum. The sequence continues at coordinate 108,446,866 of NC_057797.1, forward strand.
GTGTCCACTATTTTTCAGAAGAAAAAAAATGATTACAACAAGTGTTTCCACTCTTACGACGGAGGAGTGCGAAACACGGCAGCCACTTGAATATACAAAGTGCTCCTACTACTAGGCATGTGCAGTGGTTCATACGTTAGTACTACACAATCTTGTTGCTAGTGTAGTAAGATATGACGATAACCAATGATGTTGTGCGCATGTCAACTACTCCTATATGTAACATAGTACCGCTTTTTCGACTGTCCGGTCGAGAATAAACGGTGAGATCAATGTTAACATAACTAGGTCCACAGCGCGCGGAGAGTACGGTGCTACAGTACTCCATGAAACATGAACCATATGAAGCACGAATAGTGTTAGGCAGGGTGTATGAAGGGTGCACGGGATGGGAGCAAAAGTTCCCTTCTCGACCCACTTTTGGGTGTTTGGCAGAGTGCATGAAGGGTGCGTGAGTCCACACTAGTAGGTTGACAAAAATACACGAATAGGAAACAACTATATTGAGATGAGAATGCAACCAAACACACCCACACGCTTTGTGCTACAGTGACTGGTCTGCACCATCTGAGTTTGATCCAACGGTCATGTTGCGCCGAGACATGGACATGCCCATGCAGAGGGGGCCTAAACACCACCGAAGTCCCTCTGCTTCTCGAGGCGCACGACGTTGGTGATGCAGGGTGCAACCGCCTGCAGAGCCCGCTCCCGGTCGATGGGAGCCAGCTCGTCAAAGACCCCGTCCAATGGCATGAATGGATTCCGGTGACGGAGCCCTGAAAGGATTCGCCCGACAACGGCGACGGCAGCCCGCAACCCCTCCTTGTTCAGCTCAGCCCCCACCATCGCGTGCAGATAGCTCAGCTCCTCGGAGATATAGGTGAAAAAGGAGACCAGGCCAGGAAGCCGCAGCTCGTTGAATTCGACCGGGTGGTCGAACGGGTTTAGCCCGACGGCCGACATCGTCGCGCTGGCACAACGGTAGGCATCGTGCAGCCGCAACACATGCGTGGCAACTTGGTTCACCAAGTGGCTGAGGCGATCCTGGACCTCGTCACGATCGGCCCGCTCGCGCTCCAGCCGGCTCCCCTGACGGCCTATCGTATCTCCCACTTTCTGCAGCAACACCACCGATGCCTCGAGCATCTTTGTGGTGGACGCCTGCCGCTTTTGAAGCTCCGTGAACTCCCGCACATAACGGATGAGCATGGCACTCCTCTTCTCCTTGAGCTCACGGAGCTCCACGTCCTTGGCCCTGAGCTCCGCATCCTTGGCATGGAACTCCTATGTCAGGAGCCTCACCTCGGACTCCGTGATCTGCTGCGCCGCCATGTCACTGGGTAGAAGCAATGGGGAGAGGAAGCAAAGGGGGCGAAACGGCTGAAAGGCAATGCAATCTACGGGAAGGCGGAGGGAGCGGGGAATCTTTTTGTTTTCACCACGGTAAAACACTAGTCGATGACTTCTCACATCAGGGAGCAGTGGGTACAGGCGGAGTCATCGTGACTAATTGCCTGCTCCCGTCAATCAAAAAATTAAAAATCCTACCGCGCCTGCTCCCGTCAATCAAAAAATTAAAAATCTTGCCGCACCCAAACACTAGAGCAACACCGCGGTGGATATTTAAATTTACCTGCCGGCAAGTAGATAAAAAAAGGGGTGAAAAAACAAATGTGGCGGCGGCCTAGCTAATCGGTCGAACTAGCCCAACTAGCTAGCCACCGTGCTTCACTGATGTACTCAGCGGGAAAGGTGGTCTTTCGTGATTTGACGACCCTCATTTACTTGCTCCGGTGCTATGACCGAGGAGGACCCAGAAAACGCGCGGTAGGGCATCCCACATTAGGAAGAATATATGCGTGCACCACCCGGGAGGATCCCGAAACCACACGGTAGGGTGTGCCACGTCTCGGCACGGAGGAAAAACGTGCATGTAAAAATATACTGTATTAGACGTAGTACCTATGGTTCGACCTCGGGACCCAGCCAGTCGGTTGAAAACACCCCACTAGCCACACAGCTTCATCATGCAAACTTGGCACGGAGGATAGATGTGGTTAGCTCCATCTCGACCAGCCACAACGTCTCTTGTTCTAGGCGATTCTTCTATTTTCCAAGTTTTTTTAGTTGTAATAACACCACGGCAAGCTAGCGCCGCTCTTTGTGTGTGCCCGTGCAAAGGTTAGACGATGGAGAGAAGACAGATTGAGACCGTAGACCTGGGACCCACCAGTAAGTGAGATAACGGTCATGCACGTGTTGACGAGGCACTCCCTCTACTCTACTCAACACAAGTACTGTATAAAATCAAGTTATGGGACAAAGCCAACAACCGTTTGTTTTTTCAGGCTATCGACTTACGCTTTGTAGTCCAGGTTGCCAGTTTGAATCTCGTCTTTCAGATTTGTTAGTTTTAGGTCCAAATTTGATTAATGAAAAGTGGGACCCCCGTGTGTCGTTCCGATATTTCAGTGTAGGATGGTTTTTTTGAACAAACACTTTGCACGGTTAGACAAGTAATAGCACGAGTTACACGTTTTTTTGCAAGTTTACGAACAAAAATGACAGCGACATAGAATATCACATCCACCCCGTAGCTTAGATACTATGGTGATACGAGTTTTTACACCGTTGGAAGTGAGATCCAATGGCTTGGGAGTAGTCTTTGTAATTATGTGCAATTTCCAAACTCTCCAAAGTTTTTTTTGCAAATAAAAGATTCAGGCCTCGTGTGTGCCGCTGCATCTTCGATCCAACGGCTCCCCGGTGCTCATATTAGGTGCTCCCCGTAGGTTAATTACCCGCTATGGTGATTGGAGTAGTTGTGGGCCGAATGCTACGAAAATATAATCTAAACCGACCGGAATAAATGCCTACACAAATTAATCCAAGGTTGGAGTGCCCCTCGCAATGTAAATAGCTCCGGCTTTGCGAGGGATGGAGAGGTAGTAGCTTCAATGCGTGGAAGATACGGTGTGAGAAAGCGAGGTCAATTGAGAGACATATAGATAGAGAGACAAAGTGAGTGTGGTCCGACATTCATTGAACAAATATATATATATGCTCTGGAGAGATATTGTCCGATTGAGCTTTTTGGCAAGGGTGAGGGCTGTAAGATAGAGCTTGAGAGATGATCCAGTCACAGACGTGTAGATATATTTTGTGCGTGGGAGGAAGCAAGGTCAACCGATCACATAGGGTCGCCGTGCGATCGAAAGAGTGAGACGGGTTGGAGAGAGTGACCTAGATAGACGATGTGCGTGAGAGAGTATACAATGTGAATAGGTCGAATTGGGCTCAAACATGGTGATATATCGTTTTTGTCCGAGAAAGAGCGAGGTCAATCGAGACATACAGAGAGAGAGAGAGAGAGAGAGAGAGAGGGATTGAGTGAGCGTGGCCCACCATGAGGTCGAAAGAGTGGTGGCGGCTTGGATGGACTGACCTAGATAGACAATCTGCATGAGAGAGTATAGAGTGTGTCGATCGAGGCCCGAACAGGGAGATATATCATTTGTGTGTGAAAGAAAACGAGGTTAAACGAGACTCAGATAAAGAGAGCGAGATTGAGCGAGTGTGGCCCGCCGTGCGGAAGAAAGAGTGAGACAGTCTCGAG